>NC_053405.1:29600259-29750259 GCF_016859285.1 Xiphias gladius | reverse complement strand
CTCTTTCCAACAGTCTCCTCCCCTCTCTCCTCATTTTGTTTTTTTTTTCAATAATAAGCTATAGACCTCTTAGTCTTTGGAACACAGATGAGGAGAGTAACAGCTAAATGGATTGTTTCACGTGTTTCATCACCAGTGCACATAGGGAGAGTGCAGGTAGGGAGAGACCGACTGAGCCAGTGAAGAAGAAAAAGTTCTACTTTCATCCAAAATGGCTAACGCAGTACGCATGCTGGAGGGCCACCGAAACTGCCTAATGATCATCATGCACCCGCACGAATGCAACCACGTGAAATTTTGACTTGCACACATGTGACCGTTTTGGTCGCAGTCTGGAGCCCTGGCTAGTCCTAGCAACACAGTGAACGCTGTTCTTTCTCTCCTTATCCTTAAAGTATTCATGATCACTTGAACTTCAAATCAATTTACACATTCCCTGCTTCTTCCAATCTGTCTCCATCTATCTCAGTCACTGCGGCGTCAACCTGCAGATCTCCTCCTCTCATTTTTCTTTTTGTGCACCATTTTTTAAACCAAAAACTAATTTCTGTTGCTCAGTCATCTTCCAGTGACTGAAATATTTCACTAATGTACCAAAAAATCCCACTGTGTATCAAACAGTGGCCAGAGGTGTGTAAAGTTTGTTTGTGCCAGTACTACAAATCAGCAGCAAATATGATTACAGTCACATTTCCACATCAAGACCTTTTTCAGGACCTACATTTCCCTTTTAATTCTATCTATTCCATTTCAATTCTCAAGAGAAGCTGCTTTTATTCTTAATTCTTCCATAGGCAGCATACAGTAGTACTGTATGTGGATTGAGTCACAAAAGCGACACGCTGGAATGTACCTCAGTTTATGTAAAAGAAGGGGAGAATTTGTCAATGTTGTAGAAACACTTTCATTCCAATGAAAAACCTGTCATGAATCAGTAAGAACATGAACTTTACAAGTCAGGCTTATAAAAAGTAGTCTAGAAAAACATATGAAAATGAAAAAGAACAGAGTCCCCTGTAAAAATGTAAAAATTCAAATATACCATATGCCTGAATACAAACTACGTGGGTTAAATTCATGTTTGGGCATAAAAGTGTTGTACACTGGATCCAAAATAAAATTCTAATGCAAAAAATGTGAAAGTTTAGTGTGTATAAATTTCACAGTAGCAACGCACACCAAATCTGAGGCAAAACTGTCCACTACTTAATGTTTTATTTCATTTTCTTCTGGTGCAACTGGTCAGCAATGGAGTCTCCAAACTCTAGCAGGGATGGTGATATTCTGCTTTTCATGCTTCTCAACAAACAAAAAAAAGACAGATTTGGGTTGGCTCAATCTTGGCAAGACAACAAGAGGAAGGTGAGATTGAATGACTGGCAGTGTGTTTGAGGACAGCTCATGATGTGTTCATTTGTTTACAGTGGCACTGAATTTATTCCTGTCCTTGTCATTCACCTTAATCTCACAGTTTTTGTTTATACAGTAACCTCGGCCTGTAGTGATGACGCAGATAATTCTTCACCAATCAAACGTAAGGTAGGTTGAGAAATGATGGCAAATTCGTGCTGCTGCCTCAATCTTGTAACGTCATTAAATGGACAGGGATCTGATTGATCAAACACTTATATCTGACATCAAATTTTTGCAAGAAGCAGCACAAAGTTATCTTTGGTATATGGTTATAATCAAGACCACTTACTGTTCGTCGGGTCCAAGGCAAGTCCAGGTCAGAGTAGTCTCGACATTGAGTCCAACCGGGCTAGAGACAATTCAAGACCAAGAACCAAACAACACAAAACAGTCCCCAATCAATATTCTTCAAACGGCTCTCTTACTGTTGGTCTAGGGGCAGTATTCACCTTTGATCTAATCAAATACTATATTATAACACTGTAAAACTACCCATGAATGTCTGTTATATCTCCACACATTTGAACATATGTTTGGTTGTTACGTGGCAAAGACACACTACGGAAAATAAGCCTTAACTGTATTTGCAAATGACAGTGCAGAACAGTGAGGATAATATAACAGAATTTGTATCTCAGTGACGACCACACTTGAGTCTCTGCTGCTTTTTTGTGAAAGAAGCATTAGAAACATGAGGATCAAAGTACACGCTAAGGCTTCATAAGAATATCTTACACCTAAACTCGATATACGAGGACAATTTGGCTTTATTCTCAAGGGGTGATTGAAAAGATATTTTCTACTATTTTATGAAGATGGGCTTCTTCTGCCCATGGGCGGTATTTTTCTCTCCCTCTGTCTTGTTATATGGATGCTTTTTTATGGTATGTACTGTTCTGTATATAATATATGTAAGTATGTATATACCTGTATATGTAGGTATGTATATATGAGTAAGCAGGACCACGACAGCAAGCAAGCCCTATAAACACGAGTGTCCGTGAGTGAGTGAGTGAGTAAGTGACTGATAAAGTTACACCACTGGTCAACCGAATGCCGCATGTCTGCTAGCCGAGTGTTGGACTTTCCCCATTGACCATTGCTCTTTGAAAATGAATTGGCGCAAACTGTTTCTATTGCGTCATCAGGGGGGTGTTTACAGGCAGTACCTTTGTTGCTAGATTTACTGAATTTTCTGACCCCTTTAGCGACTTTTCTTCACAAAAGCACCTAGCGAAAAATCTAGCGACTTTTAGGACAAACCTAAAAGCACAGCTGTTGTCTTTAACTGTGGTGATTCTGTCAGACGACGTTGTGGTTATAAAATCAGGATTTCAGCAGTCCAGAGCAGCAGCTTGGAAATGGCTTGGAAGTGACTGCTGGTTAACATGTTGTCCTAATGGGCCACGCTATAGTTACTATTTCACACTTGTTCCATTGTCTGACAACAGAAACAGAAAAACATGTAAATGAGAACAGCTTTATTGGGAATTCAGCTATATTAAAATACTGTATTTGTGAGCACAGAGAGGAGAAGAGAAGCAAACAGATAAAAGAGGGTCCAGCCATAGCCTATGTTTTGACCTAGTCTTGTTTTGTTTCTCAATGTGTCTTTAAATATTTACACCTTTACACTTGTCATATATGTCAAATAAGACAATAAAGTGTTGAATATTGAGTGGGATTTGACCCAAGGACTTTATATGTTCATTCAATAAGAGAGAATAATGCCAATCAAAGAACAAGCATTCAAACAACACCTGAGCCTGATCCCAACCCCCGGTTGTTATTTGTTATGATTTGTTATGACAAGATTCAAAACACATGCAGAGAAGTGAAAAGCTGCATACAGTCTTTTCTTCACATTTACACAAAACATGCTTATTTGTTCACACACTGTATTGCATAAATCTAAACAGTCAGATATTGTCCGAGCTCTTTTCACCATTAGTAACATACAGCTGTTCAACCTGGTGTAGACATAAAACCAAATCAGGATAACAGGTAAGACTTTTTCAGACTTTTTCAGAAAATTCATTTGGAAGTATGGTGACGTAGTAAGTACCTGCTGTTTCGGCCACTAACTGGACACTATCATGTATCATCAAGTCCTGCCTGATGATTACCTATAAACCATCTCTCTGAGCCAAATTAGTTTGTTAGTTGATCACATGAGCTTTTTTTAGGTATTGTTTTTTTTAATGCCTTAAATTAATTAAAAATGTAAAACAACATTTGAAACTGAGTTTTTCTTAGCCCATGTAAAAATTGTGTATATATATATATATATATATATATATATATATATATATATATATATATATATATTCTGAATTATTAGTCACTGAAATGATTCCTCTGAAAAAATTCCCTCTTTGTGTTAAGATTGCTCCATTGCATCTTGGCAAGGAAACACTAAATACAAAAAGGGAATTTTGTACTAAATGATCCTATTTTCTAACTTCTTCTATGCCTAAGGAATCCTAGAAGAGAGTAGCAGTCATCAGTAGTGCTTAAATGTTTAGTTGATTAACTGATTAATCAACAGGAAGTTCATTGATTATACAATGACAGTTTAGATACAATTTGTATGTATGTTGAAAATTGATATGTTAATCAATCATGAAAACTATCAATGTGTAAACAATTTACTAGACTATTTACTACAAGACAAAGCATGTGGCTTGTAGACATCTTATCAAAATTGTGAGCAGAAAAGTAATGGCTCAGAAGTTGTCTCTGGCACGGATAATACTGTACGAAGACAAAACTGCCTGTGTCAGAGCTAAAAGAGAGGTGGTTTGACTTTAACCTTACAACCACTGCCAAGCACAAGAGGCCATGGAGGATGAAATGAAAGGGGTGCCACTAGACTGTGAACTGCCACCACTGGAAATCATCCCTCCAGCTCTTAACAAACAGCCTTCGGGGTCCTGATTCACTGATTTGCAGTTTACATATCAATATAAGTATATTACTTATTATATTGCTTATTATATTGCCATAATGACCCTCAGGTCATCTGTGTTACTGTTTCTGTTAAGTTAGACCAAATTAGCTTAAAAACAGAATTAAACATTAAAAATACAAAACAGGAATAAAAAAACTCTCCTCTGCACTCTACAACTTGCCACAGAACATTAAAGGGTTTGTGTGTATCAGTTTACATGTGGTCCAGACCCCGTTGTAACTGTGACTCTAATAGCTAATTGCCACTGCTGCTCCTGTGTGTGTGTGTGTGTGTGTGTGTGTGAGAGAGAGAGAGAGAGAGAGACTGTGTGTGTGTGTGTGTGTGTGTGTGTGTGTGTGTGTGTGTGTGTGTGTGTGTGTGTGTGTGTGTGTTTGTGTGTGTGTGTGTGTGTGTGTGTGTGTGTGTGTGTGTGTGTGTGTGTGTGTGGTGCGAGGCCTGGTGGCACAGCTGCAGACTGTCAGTCCAGATGGCCGGGAGATCTGTTCTCACCCATTCTTCATTGGATGTGGTTCTATGTGAAGTGGCTACCAACTCTCTCAGTCTCACTCAAGATCTTTCTCTCTCTCTCTCTCACACACACACAGGCATACATGTGGACACACACACATGCATACATCAGTTTCCTGGACCATTCACGAATCTATTTCACAGCAAGAGACACAGGCAGCAGGATAAGGCTTGGCGCAGGAGGGGGAAGTGACAATGCCAATTTGTAATTTTTGTGCAGTTGGACCTGTAAAGAGATGTACTGTATGTTTTAGCCTCATTCGCTGGATTAAAGATTTATCAACCAGGCATACAAAGAGTTTATCACAAAGACAATTTTCTGTAAAGATGGTTATATTTCCTGACCACCAAAGGCAGGGCTTCAGCAGTAGATACCTCAAGCTGATGTATGCACTGGTCAAGTCATTTTAACAACAAAGTCATTTGTGACCTTTACTAATGTAGAGTGTGTGCCCCACAAAAAGGCATTCTTTGATCATGTAGTCTCAGCCTTTCATCTTCTAGCAATTACAACCCGCTGATTGCAGGTAGTTTTTTAAAAGCTGGTGCCTTCTAGTCTCTAACTCCTAGGTTGGTGCTCCTTTCCACCAGAAGCAGTGAAAGGTCTGCATTTCTCACCTCCCCACTACACACTCCATGCTACATCTCTCCATCGCAGTTCCAGATATTTGTAAATTCAAATGAAAGTATCAGCAGGAGTTAAGGCTTGCCAGAGCATTTTTTATCATCAAAGGTGTTTTCTTCACTTCTTGGGTTGTATACTCTAAGCTAGTATCAGTGAGTTAATGTCAGTAGCTAACGCCTCAGTGTGCTTGAAACGAATAAAGTCATATGACATGTCTAGCTTTCATAGTGAATCTGATGTATGCACTGGAAGGCAGTGTGAATAGCCTCTCCAATCTTTCGCCAAGAATTCTGTCCTTTGTGTGTCTTTGTAGTTTCAACCTAACAGATCGTAAAAAGGGGTTGGCAAACACCTTCAGACATTCACTTTTGGAAGCCATTCATGCTTTTGCACAAGGCCAACTGTTTCGGAAAGATACAAAAATTTCAATAACGGAGAGGTGGTTCCGTTCCACTTTGTTTGAAGCACACTGAGGCCTCTAGTCCTCTGTTGTTGGAAGGGCTAGCTATGATTCAGTAGTTTATGGTTCTAAGCTAAATTTGTAGAATATTGTGCTCCGTGTTAATTCAATATTTTCTCTGACTTCTCAATTACTTCCAGTGACTCTTTACTATACCATATTCTCTTCATGTTTGCAATAGCTACAGCAGATTTGCTGTTCAGCTGCCTGTTTTAGTTCATGGTGTGCCTACTTAGTCCACTCAGTATGTATTGTTTCCTAGGCACTGTGCATACAAAGTGCTGCTTCATTATTGCTGAGTCTGGTTCAGAATATGCCTTAATTATTATAGTGGCTTTGATATTTTTGCAGCGTAAAAATGCTATTAGGGTATTTGCAAATTTTTGTGCATTGAACATGTTGATGACCCTCTCTAGCCAGGGGACTAAGTGTTGAGGTATTTTTTGTGATAAACCATGAATGAACTGCAGCTTTGTGCCATGAACATGGAACCATTTTGTTATATGTCCAGAGGAAGACCCATCTTTGTTTTATGGCTGCTACCATTGACTACGGAGTTTAGTGGGTGGACCAACTCAGTTTTGTTTTTGGTGAACAGGTGTATAAGTTATGTCCACATGAGTTTTTTTTGGTAATGCCTGGGTCCACTTCCATCTAAAAATGAACTAAACAAGGACTGGGCTTAACCAAGCAGAAAAGGCATGCTTTCCTTTGGAACTGGGCTGTTTGGCGAAGTCATCTTTCAGACTGACAGTAGCACTGCATGAAAAAATGCAGCCCCTCATGCATTTGAATGGGATCACTCGATTCCAGAGGGCTCCAAAAAAAAAAGTCAGGATCATCCAAATAAAAAAGTTTAACCTAGTTCACCTTTTGTTGGAAAACATTCAAAAATCATCCAGGAAGGTGGCCAATCAAATATGTGGAAGCACACATTTCTACTGTTTACCTCACAACCCTTGCAACAAAACATAAGTTAAACTGGTCTTCCTGGATTGTATTTCATTAGCTGCTTTCACACATGCACTGCAACCCTGAACTTTACTAGACATCACCCAGAGGAGCTCTAAGTGTGAACGCAAACGTCCGAATCCATTGAACCAAACATTAAACAGATTTTATCCTGCCAGCCCCCTAGTACTAAGTCCATGTAATGTCCAATTGAGCCGATGTGTGAATAGAGCAGGTCATTGTCCAGAGCATTCACAGCGAATGAGTAGGCGTATTGACGTTTCTATTCTGCCTCCTGCACACTCTGTATATTAGACCATGTAATTAGATTGGTAAAACAGCTGCAATAGTATTGGGCAAACATTAAATGTGAGAGATTGATGTAAATTATCCATAGACAGGAAGGTCTCTGCTATACTGAATAGCTGCCGGCTATTTCAGAGCAACAGCAGTCCAAAAGAATATCAGATCTTTCATTCCACTGGGGGTCAATGATGTGAACAAAACCAGGTGACCTTGTCTATTTGCGCTTGTGGGTCTGTATTTGCTATATATTTAGTCAATTTTCTGTCTACATTTAGCACAGATGAATGAAGTGATGCTGAATCACAAAGCGTGTGAGAAACATACCGACCCAAGAGACTATCTATCCTCTTCTCTCTTCTCATCTGTCTCTCCTATCCTCTCCACCTCTTCCCCTTTTTTCTCTGCCCTCTTTCTCTCCATTTGTCCCTCCCTCACTCAATCCTTTAATGGGATCCTTGGTGTGTGTGGGAAGGTATAGCTGCGTAGAGGTCGATATCTCCCATCTGTCAGAGAGGAAGCTGTGTGGTCTATGACAAAGTGCCTGTCCTGCTCTCTTCAACAGCATTCACTCCATCTTCAGCCTGCCACACTAAAGAGACTGCTGGACTGCTACCTGCTATAACTAAATGCTGGTGGTGAACCAATATGAAAAGAGAATATCATGTTGTCTGATTCTACTTTCAGTATTTATTATGAACAGATAATGTCTGAGTTGATGTCTGTGCAGGTTGGACCACCATGCTGGACAAATGAATGGACACATAAACTTACGGACATTAGCATCATTAGGCCCTATTTTGATTGTGTTTTCATACCAAAACTTGCCATAAGTAACAAGTAAATAAGGTGCTGACTCCATCAGCACTTAATTTACCGCCATGTTACTATATAACAGAGGACTCCTATTCTCAATGTAGTCCCTCCCAAATTGACCATTTTGTTGATAGTGGTGCAGGCTCAATGATAATGACACTTGAATCTATTGCCCCTCTAAGAAAGAAGATAATAAAACAAGGAGGTTAGCTCCATGGTTTAACTCCCAAACCTGAATATTAAGGCAAACTACGCAAAAACTTGGAAGGATATGGCGTTCTGCCAAAATGGAAGCATCCCACTTAGCCTGGCATGATAGTCTTAAAACATATAGAAAGGCGCTATGTAATGCCAGAGCAGCTTATTAATCATCTGTAATAGAGGAAAATAAAAACAACCCTTGGTTTCTTTTCAGCACTGTAGCTAGGCTGACAGAGTCATAGCTCTACTGATCCATTTATTCCTACAGCTCTCAGGAGTGACGATTTCATGAGCTTCTTTAATGATAAAATTCTAACTATTAGCGACAAAATTTACCTCCTCCTGCCCTCAACCGGCACCGACCTATCTTCAAACAAAGGCACCTTAGAAACAGCTGGGCAACCGGATGTATACTTAGACAGTTTCTTTCCCATCGACCTTCACCAATTAACTTCAATAATGTCTTCACCTAAACCATCAACTTGTTTCTTAGACCCCATCCCAACTAGGCTTCTTAAGGAAGTTTTACCCTTAGTTAGCACTTCTTTATTAGGTAAAATCAATATGTCTTTATTAACAGGCTATGTACCGCAGTCCTCTAAAACAGCTGTAATTAAACCTCTTCTTAAAAAGCCTACTGTTGATCCATATGTCTTAGCCAACTACAGACCAATATCTAACCTTCCCTTTCTCTTTAAGATCCTTGAGAAAGCTGTCACCAAACAGTTGTGTGACTTTTTACATGATGATAGTTCATTTGAGGATTTTCAGTCAGGATTTAGAGTGCAACGTAGCAGAGAGACAGTGACTGGTGAAAGATACAAATGATCTTCTAATTGCATTGGACAAAGGACTTGTCTCTGTACTTGTCTTGTTAGACCTTAGTGCTGCATTTGATACCATTGACTATCATATCCTATTACAGAGACTGGAACATTTAATTGGCTTTAAATGAACCATTCTGACCTGGTTTAGGTCCTATCTATCAGATCGATTTCAGTTTGTGCATTTGACAATAAATCCTCCATATACTCCAATGTTAGTCACAGAGTTCCACAAGGTTCTGTGCTTGGACCAGTTCTATTGAACTTATATATGCTTCCTTAAGGCAATATTATTAGGAAACACTCCATAAACTTCCATTGCTATGCTGATGATATCCAATTGTATTTGTCAATAAAGCCTAGTGAAACCAATCAGTTAGCTAAACTTCAAGCTTGCCTTAAGGACATAAAGACCTGGATGACCAGGAACTTTCTTCTGTTAAACTCAGACAATGCTGAAGTTATTCTGCCTAGCCTCCAAAACCTCAGAAACACCTTATCTAATGATATAGTCACTCTTGATGGAATTGCCCTGGCCTCAAGCACCACCTTTAGGAAACTCTGAGTTCTCTTTGATCAGGATATGTCCTTTAACTCTCACACAAAACAAACTTCAAGGACTTCCTTTTTTCACCTACGTAACATTGCAAAAATCAGCCATATCCTTACTCAAAAAGACACTGAAAACTAGTCCATGCTTTTGTTACTTCTCAGCTGGATTATTGTAATTCCTTATTATTAGGCTGTCCCAACAAATCTTTAAATACTCTCCATCTGATCCAGAAAGCTGCAGCGCGAATACTGACAGGAACAAGGAATAGAGATCACATCTCTCCTGTGTTAGCTTCTCTGCATTGGCTCCCTGTAAAATCCAGAATAGAATTTAAAATCCTCCTCCTCACCTACAAAGCCCTTACTGGTCAGGCACCATCATATCTGAAAGAGCTCATAGTACCCTATTACCCCAGTAGAACACTGCACTCCCAGAATGCAGGCTTGCTTGTGGTTCCTAGAGTCTCCAAAGGTAGAATAGGAGGCAGAGCCTTCAGTTATCAGAATCCTCTACTGTGGAACCATCTTCCAGTTTGGGTCCAGGAGGCAGAAACCCTCTCCACGTTTAAGAGTAGGCTTAAAACCTGCCTTTTCGATAAAGCTTACAGTTAGGGTGTCTTGAACCATCCCCTAGTTATGCTGCTATAGGCATAGACTGCCAGATGACTGCCCATTATGCACCAAGCTCCTCTCTCCTCCTCTTCCTCTCCATCTGTACACATTCATATCCCATCAGTGCTTGTTACTAACTTGACTTCTTGTCTCTCCCGTAGTTTTGTGCTTTCTCGTCTCTGTCCACTCTGTTCCTGTTGCTTTCTGCAGGTATTTCTGCCCCTGGTGCTGCAGAGTCTGGATCTGTGACTGCTAACCACCTAATGCCCCCATGATCCTGCTCAACACCCACTGCTTCAATTATTATGATTATCAACTATTATTAATAATTATGATGAAAATTATTTATCATGATAATTATTTATATTTATTATTTAGTTTTATAAGTACTATTTTTCACCCTATTATTATAATTATTAGTTTTATTATTAGTTTCATTATTGTTACACATCTTTATATTATATGTCTAATGTGCTATGCCCCAGTAGACATGCCCCCCCCACTCTCTTTCTCTGTCACTCTCTCTCTTTCTCTCTCTCTCTCTCTCTCCCTCCCTCAACCCAGCCGGTTGGGGCAGACGGCCGCCCACCATGAGCCAGGTTCTGTTCAAGGTTTCTACCTGTTAAAAGGGAGTTTTTCCTTGCCGCTGTCGCCAAGTGCTTGCTCATGTGGGAATGTTGGGTTTCTGTAAATATAACTACAAAGAGTCCGGTTTAGACCTGCGCTACATGAAAAGTGTCCTGAGATAACCTCTGTTATGTTTTGGCGCTTTATAAATAAAATTGAATTAAATTGAATTGATTTCTGCCTGCAACTACTGTGTGTGCAGAAAATACAGTGTGTGTTCAACTTCACTACTGTGTGTGCAAGTGTTGCTAGTGCAGTTTCCATTAGGGGTTGGGAATACTTGAGCTGAAATAAGACACATGCAGCCTCAAGCATTAAGGCTTTGATGACAGTGCAAATGTTTTTCAGTAATGAGCATGGTACAATTAAATGAGTTTATGATGTTTTGAACATGTTCTGCTTCTCACAAACCAAAGTAAGTGTCTGTCACCTGCAGTTCTTCATCCAACGGCTGACTGCGGCCATTTTTTCTTCCTCACTTCAATATTCAAAACTGATCCACTGAACAAATACTGCCTTAAATCTTGTAATGTAGACCAATTTTTGGCTGGACCAAAACAGCTGGGCCAGCCCTATTAACACAAATGCCTATGACTGACTGACTGAGTACATGATAAAGTTACACCATCTTTCAGCTGAATGCCACGTGAATGAATGCTAATGTTACACCATTGGTCGTTGCTCTTTCAAAATGAATTGGTGCAAACAGTTTCTATTGCGTCATCGAGGGGGGGGGTTTAAAGGCAGTGTTGCCAACTTAGCGCCTTTACCAACCAAATCGCCAAGATTTACCAACTTTTCAGACTCCTTTGGAGACTTTTCCTCACAAAAGCACTTAGCAACAAATCTAGCAACTTTCTGGACAAACTTTAGCTACTTCCTGTAGAAAAAGAGTCGCTAGTATTGCCCTGTGAGCACAAGGTCAGGCTTTCCCTCTGCAGACACACCTCTCTATGCGTCTCATTCAATTGACCGTACGGCAGCGGACACAGACGTGAATGAGCTTCTAACTTTCTCTCTATGTGATCATTTTACAAGTAAATACAGCCCAAATCACAGCACAGCTCTTGTCTTTAACATTTTTTTGTCTGGTTATTTTGTCAGACGAAGTTGTGGTTATAAAATCAAGACTTTAGCAGTTCAGAGTAGCAGCTTGGAAATGCCTTGGAAGTGACTGCTGGTTAACATGTTGTCTTAATGGGCCACGTTTCAGTCAATATTTCATACTTCCATTGTTTGACAACAGAAACAGAAAAACATGTATTAAAACATATTAAAATACTGTATATGTGAGCACAGACAGTAGGAGAGCAAAGCAAAGAGATATAGGGCGACTAGCCATTGATTAGGTTTTGATCTAGTGTTGTTATTAAAGAATAGCACCGCTAAAAAAGCCCTGCTAACTGTCTTTCTAAAAGCTCCTTCACAATAATAGACTCCTGCTGGTTTGCCGGTGGAAAGCTTTTAATGTGAAGCAGCGGCAGAAAATGTTAGGTTGGCATCAGCAGTAACTTAACACAGCTCTGACGCATTAGAAAACACCTCTCACTATAATGCAGACCAGTAGAACCACATACAAACAAAAACTGAACATTATAAGGCGTCAGAACAGTAGAATTGATGGTGATGTTGTACAGTTAAATGTGTCTATCCATCCTTTACTTTTGTCCAGAGCAAATACCTGGACAACTTGACCAGACTGCAATGAAATTTATTTTGGATATTCATGATCCCTGGAGTCTTTGACTTCTACTGCTTCTGGTGACCTCTGACCTTTCTTCTAGCAACACCATCAGTCCAAAACCTCACAAAAGACATCAAATCTAATGGTGTGATTGCTATGCCATTTACTGAATACATTTATGCTCTCCAGAGGATGAATCCTCTTCACAACTCGTAAGACTACAAACTTCAAAATCATCAGCTGGTCAGCAGGTTGTTGGGGCAGTATTTGTCTGACAAATCTGCGTCACCATACTTGTTGTTCTCCTTGAGCTACATACAGACATAAAGACAGAGGCTGTAATTATCTCTAAGAGCAGTGATTTGCTGTTCCTCTGAGTGTACACAATGTGAATAACTGGCTAGAACAGCTAGAGCGCTTGCACACTGTGTACTCTGAGTGTACTCAGTGTGTGAATGTAGAGAAGACATTTACAGGACACTGTGACCCCAGCCAGGCATATCCACCAATCACTGCAGACTGCAGCAGATTACAGCAAACCAAGACTGGTTAGACAGAGGGGAGGAGGGGGATGATAGGAGGCTGAGGGTGAGACAGAGACAAACTGAGTGTAAAGAGACGTGAGAGACTCTGAAGGTGAGAGAGGAGGGAATTAATGGACAGTGACAGCAACAGAAAGGAGAGGATGGGATGATAAGACAAAAAGAGATAGACAGGAAAGGACGGAGAGGAACTGAAACGAGGATGGGAAGATGCCTTCTAATTCTGACCTTTTACAGGAAAACTACAGGTGGCATGTAAATTATTTATATAAAGTGGGTTTATGCCTCTGACTTTATGTTATCAGAGAGGATCCTCAGACTCGTGAGAAAATATGGAATCTAGTGTGACCCAATTTCTCCCCTTCACTCTCACCCCTTGTTCCTCCCCCTTCTGATTGTTTATTCACATTGTGTTTTTCCGGTGCAGAACCTTTAGCTGTTCAGTTTTTCATGAAAGTTTAATATCACTTGGGCTTTAATGTTCATACAGTGTAAGTATCAGCAATGACTATTGATTATTTCAGGCTTTTGATTGGCCTGCTCTGCAGGAAGTAAATTCTAAACCCGCAGATGTTTGTAAGCTGTTGCTCTCTGAGATAAATGAGAACTTCAACTAATGTACAGTGTATAAGTATCTTTGAAATAACAACATGATTTGGACTCACAACTTGCTGACTTCAGAATCAACAGGACGAAATATTAAGACTCAGGACTTGAGAGCATCTTTAACACAATATTTTAGCTTGAACATGCCTCTTTGTATTCTGGAGATGGGTACAAGGAGATATGAGATTTTACACAGTTTTTTTCCTTTCTTTTTGGACTATAAGGCAGCATTATTATTATTATTTATTTTTTATAGAAAAAAATAAAAAACTCTTCACACTGTTGTGACTGTACTGTGTGTGTGCATGTGTGTGTGTGTGTGTGTGGAGTGTGTGTATTAGTTTTATTAAAGCCACAGTTCAGGACTAGGGATCTGATTTGGATCTTGATTTGGGAGTTTTGAAGAATACTCCACCAGTTCAGCATTGCGCTCCTTTAACACTGCCGGACTTGCGACAGACTCGCGATAAACTGAAAAAAAAAAATTGTCAAAACCTGGCATAATACATTAAATTGTCCCAGGTGACATCACTTGGGGCAGTTTATCAGAATGTGCACAGCTCTCTCTGGATCCACAGAAGGTTTTATACCAGTCTTTTCACTTTTGTACTCCATCACCTGTAAACAGACTTTCACATGTAAAATGGCTTTCTTCTTTAATGTTTCTACTTGTGAAAATAATTAATTTCTACCATCTGCTTGGCAGGTTTCAATTTCTGCCAGCCCCTGTCACGTGACTCACTAAGAGACCAACAGCCTTACCTGTCTGCCTCCTCTCTGTTGCCCTGTTTTTCAGACAGCTCCTGGTCAAGGGAGGAGGAAGTGCTTCCCTCCCGGCTGACCCCACTGTTCCTTCCCGGGCTGTTGTCAGCGGATGCTCTCCCTCCTCCACCTCCTCCTCCTGCAGGACGGGGGGTTGTGGCATCGGTGTGCTGCTTCAGAGTCTGCAGCTTGGCCAGTGGGATGATGTCGCAGCCCTGGGGCCGGTGCCACACTGTGCGCTGGGTGGAGGCGTTGTAATAGTAGAAGCGTGAGGTGTTAGGGTCAAATAGCTCCCACCACTGGTTCTCACCGGTCCGCTTGATGCGAACACCCTGCGGAGGGTCCCACACGCACTCACCCGTCAGCAGGTTGGCGTACATACGCTCCCGTGTGCGTGGCTCAATGATCTCCACCCACTCCAACCTGCAGAGGAACAGTTCAGAATGAGGCTTTTAGCAAATTGTGACCTGTGACTACTGGAGGTCAAGCTCTGCCTCGACAACAACTGAGAACAGTTCACTGCATTCTGAAAGTGACCACTCAGCAGAAAACAAGTATAATAACATGAAAAATAACATATCAGCAACAGCATGCCACCTTCACAGTTTAAAACAGAAGCATGAACATCCTTTTTATTGTTTATCCCAATACCAGAAAAGCAGCTGCATGTGAGCCACTTCCTGCATACTTTGTGTACCTGAAGGTTTTTTTGTACCCTTTTTAACTTTTTTAACTTTTAACCTTTTTCTTTTCTTTTGTTGCCTTTATCTTTTTCGGCAATTCCCTGTTCACACATTTCCACAAGAAGCTACCCAGTACAAGCACAGTCACTGGGTGAAATGCCTTGCTGAAAGGTACCTCAACTGCAGTAATGAGGGAGGGACAAAAACCTCTCTTTCACTTCTGCCCAGATTTACTGCTTTTTGCCAATTGAGGGATCACATCCATTGTATTTATTACTCAGCACCTGTACACAGTTCAAGTTCAATCCTTATTTCAAAATGCTTTGTATTGCAATTGAATCAACTATACATATGCTCACTATGATGACTTGTGCAGTCTTTGAATTATATAGCGCATTAAATTGTGTGGAGCCAATTGAATCTCACTGTATATATACCTCAGTAATTGTATACAGTACAAACAAGTAAAAAATTAAAGTGTTTTGGAATTTTTAGTAAAATTCCAAAACACTCTCTGTTGCACACAGATCAACTAACATGAACCCACCGTGATGACATCCACAGTTTATGAACTATAAGTCTATAAACAGGTTACTGTTTGAGAACCAATATTGCCAATAATGCCCAAAATGTACATTAATCACTAAGAGTTGCACTAATAAATGCCAATTTATGTGACAATTTTACGTTATCTCTTAACAAGTTGTGCATGTGACTAACTCTTCATGTTACATGGAATTTGAAGGAAACTGGAGGGCATGAGTCAATACTTATTGGATAGTCAGACATATCAGGCACTTTAATGGTGACAGCTTCAAGGAAAGGAATTCTGCTGAAAAGAACCGAAGACTGTAAAGTTAAATGACCAATTGACAACCAAAATAATAGCAATAAAATCTCCGATACCACATTTCTCCTTGGACGACAGTAGTAGGTTATTGCTTATGGTATGCAACATTTATTGGAAGCTGTCAAACAATGGGATCATGCATGGCTTCAATAGCCTTACATACAGTATTGGCACTACTTGCACTATTGTGTACATGTAAACATTTCCACTGTTTATACTTCTTAATATACATTTTTTTGAAAAAAATAAAAGACATCATTTCCCACATACTTTGGACAGCACTCAGCATGCACATTTATTTTCTTTTACGGTCAACTTCACTAGTTTCACCCTGGTATCTGAATATAACAATTATACATCACAGGCAGATGGACCAAACATGTTTTGTTCAGTAGGACAACCAATACAAGCTAAAAGTGCACAACAGGTTGTTATTTGAGTACAGCATTACAAAATTGCAAAGGGATTACACAGAGCTACAGTATATTATGAATAATAAAATGGAAGCCCACTCACATAGCTCTGTACAAGGTACAAGGCAGTCTACTCCTGCATACGCCTGAACACACACACACACACAAACACACACACACACACACACACACACACACACACACACACACACACACACACACACACACACACACACACACACACACACACAAACGTACACATACGTTCTCATCTGTCTTTATCTCAAATGCAACTGTTTGTATTCCAGAAGGAGAGGGAGGCTTTAATATGACTCACACACATCTAAAGAGCAAAACATAGAAACATTCATGTGCCAAAACACTTGCACACACCCACAAAAACACATACTCAAACACACACACAGTTTATAAATTAACATTTTAACAGCAACCACAATGTGTGGAACCACGCAGCCTGCAAGTTTACTGGCTTCATGCTGTTGTGTGCTTGAAGTCTTCAGACCAGTTGTGGATGGATAAGAGGTTAATCAATACCTGTTGAGCAGGCAGAGAGTGGGCTGATAGCTGTATGTCAGTTCAAATGAGTTTCACAGAGAAGGATGAAGCAACAGAATAGGATTAAGTGATGCTGACAAAGACCTCAACACCACTCATTTGACAGGATTTTTGGAAAACAGCCCGCTGTTGCACTGGGTGATAAATTCTTTCATTACCATCAACATACACACTGTAGTTTATTTTGACTCAATCTCACATACACTATTCAGCTGCCCCAAATACTCACTAGAGCACAGTATCCACCACTGAAAACAGTCCCCAACAAATGCAATCTTTCCTTTTGTTTGAATAACTTTTGCACAAAACTACAGTGCCCAGCTTTTTTAGAATCACTCACCCTTTTTTAAAAAAAAAATGAAACTATATAATTTTTAGGTCTTTTTTAAAGATTTTAAAGGAAAAAATGGAGTTAGAGGTGAGAGCCACAGACAGTGTAGGGAATTCAGAAAGTATTGAGAGATTAACACATTGTTAGCTGTAGAAAAAGTATAAAATAACACCACTCTTATGCTTTAACTATCTACTACTTTCATGTGATGGTAGGAAGCTCAGACAGTGTGAGCTGCTAAACAACACTGCATTCAGAAGCTATGTTATCAGACAATCAAATATTGAAGACAAACTTTTAAATAATGTCATGAAGAGGAGAACTGTGAATTTTGCATTGAATTGGTAGTAGTTCATTTTTTAATCTGTAAAATGGGACTTCATTTTTATAGCAGACCTTTTAAAATAAATTCCAATTTTTGACTTCATTAGCATGCAATGATAATGTCACAATGACTAAAATAAACCACAGGTACATATTCACTGTGATGGATTACTGATCTCAAGCAAGCAAACAAGAAAGCAATCAAGAGAGTATCTTCATCAGTACAGTAAATTATGTTATGTGAGTATTGTACTGAGACAGACTTCTAAACAGCTGAATCTAGCCCTCAAGTGAATTCTTAATGCATTGAACAGCAGATGGTGAGGAGAGAATTCAGAGAATCAACGACACAGAGACATCTCCAACAGAGGACAGAGTGCGCAACTCTCATACATCAATCTGCCACAACATTAAAACCGGTAATTGTTTTTAATGTTGTGGCTGATTAGTGTATGGTCCTTAATGTGGCTCTGATAGTCAAGTGAAGTCAAATTTTATTTATACAGCCTAATATCACAAATCACAAATTTGCCTCAAGATGCTTCATGATCTGTAGAGCTTTACAACACCCTCTCTCCTTAGACCTTCAAATCGGACAAGGGGTAACAAGACAATAAAGACAGATCCAGGTTTGTTGCCATGAGAACATTTAACTCACAGTCACAATTTCAGTCTTCAGAATTACTGTGCCATTTAGAGATGTACTCATTGAATCAAGGATAACAGTCTCTGTAAGTTCTTTAACTGAAAATATACAGATAAACGGTTGATCAGATTAAGCTATACGTGGATATTAGCTGAACTTCAGGCCCACTGAAGAAAGTGATATTTTCATTTAATTTCCTTCACAATGTGGCATCACACTGACATCTCGTGCTTCATAGATTATACCTTCAGGCCACTGCTAGTCCATGTGTGTTGAATCCAGCCCTTCTCCTGAGTTTTACTTACAATAAATGTTTGGAACTATGATACAATACTGTATACTCACCAAGGACTTTATTTGGAACACCATACCCATAATGAATCGGGCCTCCCTTTGCTCTCAAAACAGCCTCAGTTCTTGGCAGCCTGGATCCAAAAGATGTTTTGGGGGGGGGGCACTGAAGTACACTGAACTCATTGTCATGTTCATGACAGTCTGAGACAACTTTTGGTTTGTGCATTATCATGCTGGAAGTAGCCATTAGAAGATGGTAAACTGTGGCCATGAGGGGGATACACATGGTCAGCAACAATACTCAGACAGGCTGTGGCATTAAGACCATGATTGATTGGTATTAAGGGGCCCAAAATGTGCCACCATTACACCACCACCAGCCTGGACTGAAGACACAAGGAAGTTGGGTCCATGGATTGATGATGTTGACGCCAAATTCTGACCCTACCATCTGCTGCCTCAACAGAAATCCAGATCCATCAGACCAGGCTACATTTTTCCAGTCTTCAACTGTCTAGTTTTGATGAACCTGTGCCCACTGCAGCCTCAGGTTTCTGTTCTTGGCTGACAGGAGTGGAACCCAACGTGGTCTTCTGCTGTTGTAGTTCATCCTCCTCAAGGTTCAACGTGTTATGCATTCTGAGATGCTTTTCTGCTCACCACAGTTGTAAAGAGTGGTGATCTGGGTTACTGTAGCTTTTCTGTCAGATCCAACCAGTCTGGCCATTCTCCTCTGACCTTTCTCATCAACAATGTGTTCCACATAACTGCTGCTTACTGGATATTCTGAGCCCAGAGACTGTTGTGGGTGAAAATCCTTGGAGATCAGCAGTTTCAGAAACACTCAAACCAGCCCGTCTGGCACCAACAATCATACCACGGTCACAGTCACTGAGATCACATTTTTTCCCCATTCTGATGATTGATGTGAATGTTAACTGAAACTCCTGACTTGTACCTGCAGAATGTAATTTGTTGCACTGCTGCCACGTGATTGGCTGATTGGATAATTGCAGGAATAAGCAGATATACAAGAGTTCCAAATAAAGTGCCTGGTGAGTGTATCTTTATTTATTAATGGATGCCAGCAGACCAACGTTTTGGCAAAATATATTTTCCTCTTAATCTTTACGATGTCAGTGTTTTGTACTTTTGTATAGGCTGCAGCAGGGGTAATTCTATCACTATGGCTACATCTGATCCTACTAATGACCTGTACCATACGTGAGAAGTTACTGCTATCCATCAGGTAGCTAAAAAGAAAACTAGCCTGGTTCCATACCTAGATAGATTTGGTGTTCTGCTCATTGAGGACTGTTTCCCTGGATGGAGAAGCAATTGACCAATCAGAGGCTTGAGAATGATTAAGAATGGGGACATAATTTTAATATGTGGTTAGCAAGCTAACTATACTAGTTACATCCATGAGACATGACAACAGAAAAATAGCTACAACAATGGCGAAAAGTGTGGATGTGGTGGATGCAGCTGTACGGGTCAGGGGTTTCATCCCAGGTTGCAAGGGCCCCAACACGGGGAAGGCCCTCACAAAGCCTGGAATTGAAACATTGTTGTTGTCTGTAATTTTGAAATTTTTAACTATTAGCAGAATAATTGAGCTATTAATGTTGGCTGAATAAATAGTTTGACAGACTATTTCTTGGTGAGAACTGCAGGTGAACTTTGAGCATTCATGTAATTTAAAAAATAAATAAACTAGGCTACCAAAAGAGAAAAGAAAGAAAACTAACATGGGGAAAGCAGTCGAGACAAAAGAGAAGACAACTTGCTAGCAGTGTTTCAGAATGGTTTAAATTTGGTATGTAATTTGGCTAGCTAGCCAATATTGTAATTGCTAGCTTGCTGATAAAAGAAGCAGCATTGTGTTCGGTGTTTTGATAGTGTTACTGATGGAAATAAACCTTCAGTAGCATCAGAAAAGTTTAAAAAATTCAGATTAAGTTAATTAACATGACTCCTGTATTAAGAACATTCTCTTTTGTATATCTATGGATTGTGATTGATTTGGTTTTGGATTCAGCTTGACTGTGATTGTGATTTTTTTTGTATTATGAGGTATAGTGACACAGTAATGTTTTCTAGGTGTAAAGGGAAGGGAATTGAGAAGACCTGTTGATTTAGTTATTCGTACAGGCAGGGCAATGGATGTATTAAGGTGGCCCACTGAGACTGCATATGTATGGGGCACAGATTTTTGTGCTACGCCACAGGTACCGATTGGTATAAGTCAAATTATAGAAATCACAATTCTTAAATCCCATATTACTAAGCGCAAGTTAACTGCTCCCATCAACTGCTAATGCAGCTTTTGTGTCAACTGAAAATATTTTTAGCGAGATTATTCAGTGGATCATTCACTACCAACTGGTAAGGCAAAAAAACATGCTGAATGAAGGAAACAAAATTGCAATTCAGTCTGATTATCAGGTTAAATTATTAAATTTATTGCAGAGTTGCGACATCTCTTGCATTGCGCTTGAAGTTCTGTGAGAGCATTTGTTGCGATAACTGGAACAACCATTCCTGCAGCTTTCGGAGCGGTGTCCCAATCACCACGCTAGCATAGTTGATCCCTTGCTTAGCTGTTAGGAGACTTCAAACTTATAGTATCCATCACAAAAAACATTGTTTTTCACAAATGATGGCAATGTGATTTACAAATGCAACCCACCACTTTTAGATGGCAAAATCAGGCATTTAGCAAACAAATTTTAGGAGGAACGGTAAATTTTTCAGAAGCAATGTGCTAGGCGACCATCATCTCGTCCCACATGGCTCCAAATTTAAACTTTATTTAATTCATCAGGAAAAAATATACTTAGTGTGCATCCAGAGCAAAATCAGACAGGCAACTGACTGTGCTGGTGGGGGCCTGTTATTCAGGTAGTACTGAGACAATGAAATATGATCCAGGAAGGCCAGTTTGAGTAACAGATCTATGAATCTGATGGCTTGTCAGACACACTGAATCACCAGACTTGCTCCATTCAAATGAATGAGAGGGCTGAGTTTTTTCATACAGAGCTAAAGTCAGTCTGTTGTTGTTAGTTGTGCTGCTTATTACACAGAGCAAATCAGTGACTGAGCAGTGGCTGAAGAGCATCTGAATCTGATGATCCACTCAGCCCTAAGCACTATTGACAGCATAGCATAACTATATCCTCTTCCCCTGAATGAGGGGTAGACCCAGCATTGACCATAGTCCTGACAGCTGATGTATCAAATGGGGATTTAAGTGCAAGTCCCTGTGTGACACGTGCCTTCCCCTGTAAGACTATCAATCAGCTAAAGGTGCAAGTCAGTACAGTCGGATGCTAAATTGTATGTATGTGTAATATGTTTATTTTTTATTTTGAAGGGGAAGATTTAGGGAAAACACAACACATTACTGACTCTCACAGAAGGCTTAAAGGATAATTTTAGTTCATTAAAAATCATATCGTATTTTTCTAATAATCTGTATCAGTGATGAGAATATTGTACTTACTATATTAATCACTAGGATCTGGAAACATGGTAACGTCTCTCCGAAAGTTAAACATGCAGAAACATAAGCAGTCTGATAATGCGACAGTTTAGAAACAATGTTAACAGTTTATCCGGTTCATCTAAATCATTGGTTCTCAGCCTTTTCTGAGTGGTGAACCCACTGTGGAGAGCTGGCAAACTGGTGCGAGCATATGTGAACTTCATAGAACTAGGGCTGGCCGGTATATCGACTATTTAGGTATATGCATATATTTTCAAACAGGATACAGGATGAGACGGTACCGTTTATAACGATTTAGTTTGATGTTGCGTTATATAATCCGTTTCTTCCGTAAAGCCATGCCAGTGTTTGCATCTCTTTTTTCTAATACTCTCCAAGCAACCCCACCCCCGATCTCCCTCTGTGTCTACGCACAAACCCCACCACCGCTTACCCACCAGTTCTCCTGCAACATGGAGGGAGACACAGCGCCAGTCCACACTGCCAAAGATAACTTTAATTGTACTGTATTTTTAATCCGTCCGACAGTTACTTTTGTTGAAAACAACTGGGGGCACATTCTCAGAGACCGGAGCATTTCCCATACATAGGCTCTACTTGGGCGGCCCGCCTAGGTAGAATAAGACCCGCCCAGGTAGATTTAGACTCGCCTAGGTAGATTAAGACCCGGCCCGCCTAGGTAGATTAAGACCTGCCCAGGTAGATTGAGACCTGCCTAGGTAGATTAAGACCCGCCCAGGTAGAGTTAGACCCGCCTAGGTAGATTAAGACCTGCCCAGGTACATTTAGAGCCGGCTAGGTAGATTTAGACTCACCTAGGTAGATTAAGACCCGCCCAGTTAGATTTAGACCCGCCTAGGTAGATTAACACTTGCCCAGGCAGATACAATCACTGAGTTTTAAATAAATCTTACATTAGAATGGCTTATTTCCCTCTTTTTAAACTAACTAATGTTTGGCCAAACACCTGTTTGAGACACATGCACTGCAGTAACAGAGTGGGGACTAGAGGCTTCTCTGTGCACAGCTGCCTAGCTACGTCTACCGATAGCCAGCATGTGATACATTTAGGGAACATCAGTGGATTGTAGCATCTACCCCCACTCTGCACCCTTTCTATGCCTTTTATTTTGATCACAGTCTGTTCTAATCAAAGTGCTTGTGACATCTTGCATTTGGCTCTGACTTACAACTGAACATTCAGGCCACTTTGTAGAAAGTACCGGGATGTATATCGTGTATGGCTATTCAGATGAGAGATGATTTTTGGTCTATATCACCCAGCCCCACATAAAACAATCAAGAAAATATAATACAGTATGGATGCTTATGCACAGGTTGCTTGAAGATGCACTACCAGAAGCTTGAAAAGCTTCCAGTGCACACTGGAACCACGGTGGAGATTTGACAGCGAAACAATATCCCCACTTTTCTAACTCTAACTGTTGTCGGGAATGATTATTAAGCCAGGTAGTGTTCCTTTTGTAATCTAACTATCGATTGACAATTTAAATATGGGAAAGAATTACATCAGTATATTTATAAACAATAATTTGTACATACACATATTTATTTAAAAAAGACATCCACAAAGTCTACAATACCAGGACAGAGAACTTAGGACAGACCCCTACTTGAGACACAGTGATTTACACCATGATATTTGAAGGTAAAACTGAATGTCACATGTTAAGTGTCAGCAATACAACTGCATGAAAGACTCTGTGTACATCTACAGTAAGTACAGTAGGTCAAAGGTGAATCAGGAAGTGGGTCTGTTCTTTCGGACTTCTTTTTAGTAATGCTGCTGTGTTCCCTGATCTCAGCTTATTATTTACAGAAATGATGGTCAAAATAAAAAAATAATAAATGGTTACTTTAAAAAAAAGATTTATACTTCAAAAGCCTGGGACTAGACTCATGACCACCATTTTGGTTATTAGCTTTGTTGTCAGTTTCCTTGTGATTCCAGACTATTCCATCACCCTGTAGAGTTCTCTGCCAGTGTGAATCATCTCTGCTCTTTAAGCTGCAAAGCCTTGTTGAGCACTGGTGCAGCCACAATTCGTACAAACTACTGTGTGTGATTGTATGTGAGAGAGAAAGAAGAGAGAAAGAATGGTACATCAGCTGTCAGAGTGAATGCTTGTCAAATGGAGCAGAACAGGCAAGCTAAATAGAAAGATCCACAGCGGAGATAGTAGGATTAATTGGCCATAATTGGTTAATGTGTTGGTGTTCCAAATGACCCAGTTTAGCTGGCGACCCTCACCGTGCACTGCAGAGACAGGCTCTGTACCACTGTTAGCATACACTCCGAAAGCTGCTAATGTGGACTGGAAAAACTTTATAACAGGTCCAGGAAACCTTTAATCAGGGCTGTTAAATTCAAGCATTTACCTCGTAATAAAAATAATTGTTAGCTGCAGGTTGTAAACCACTGGTATTCTGCCCTCATTAAGGACAATCCACAACAGAACAATGTTACTTTTTGTTTCAATCTGTGGTGTCAATCCGGCCTACTATTTATTGGCCAGGTATAGTAACTTCCTGGAGTCTTGTCTGCCTCGTCAGGTTGCTACGCAACCAGCGGAGATTCTCCACATTAATCTATGGATCTGTGCAGACTGCTCTACCAATGTTTCTGCTGTAATCACATTAAACTTTAATTTTTTATGTCATTTTAAATCCATGTAATGGTTGGAGAGTGATTAATTTAAATAATTTATGTGCATTTTGAGAATTATTCTGTAACTGCTGCACATTACACACACTCCTCCAAGTATTTAGTTTGCTCTTTTTGGTGGACAAAGGAACCAAATAACCAGCAGAATGGCTTTTCTCTATAAACAGACGTGACGTGAGACATTTATTCTCAGCATAACGTCTAAATACCAACAGCTCACTTTATACTACCTCATCTGATTGAACCTCCCACCTGTTTGCACCTCTCACTGTACTGACCACAAAACAGACAGAGGAGCAAAAACAATGATTAGGTGAGGAATATACCAAACTGTGCTGCTTGTGCTGGTTGTAGCACAAAGCCGATATTGTTGCTTTTTCCTTTTATTTGTCACCCATCTGTATTTAAGAACATGCTAACATGTTGTATTTGGGTAGTGCTTGGACTCCAAGCTCAGAGCTGCTTGTGTATACAGCTTTAGCCCTGATTACCCCTGTGAATCAAGCCAAATCCAAAACCAATCTGAACAGTCTGAGGCTGTTTTCACACCTAGTTAGTTCACAGCAGTCACTTCAATCCCTGGAGAGAAACCACTGCAGAGAACGACGCGTAAACCAAATCTGAGGCTCTTTATCTAAACCATATGAAGGAAGCAATCTGCATTATGGGTTAATTATACAATGAATTATGGGATAATTACGAGTAAGGGTTAGTTCTGTGTTCATAGGAACACAGTGTCCAGTGTTAAACCAGTAAAAGAAACACTTTGTTTGACCCACTGTGAGACCTCCAAAAAGCCGCATCTGAAACGGAATAGCAGCCTGACCCTCAAAGTGCTTGTGGCTCCTCTACCCTCTCACTGAAAACACTGCAACACTGTTGCTGGGAGACTAGTGAGCAGCCCGACAACACTTTTACAAGTTTTGAATAGGATGACAGTCTTGGACACGGACAGAGGAATAGATGAGGAGTGGAGGTGGTGAGGGATAGACGGGCATACAGAAAGACCAGGCTTATTCTGTAACTATCAAATCTTCACACTGTTTGGTTTCTAACTCAATAAACCCATATATTATTCAAAAATATACTTGTATAAACCTAAATTCCTCAAATTTCTTACCACAGAAAAAAACTTTGTTTGAAACAGGCTTCTGAGAGACAGGTCTTTATTTTGAATTTCCCGTTTATCTTATTGTATTTTAGTAAGAAGCCTCACTGTTTTCTGCTCTGCTTCTCTTTTAATTTACTGTTAGAGCAAATTTAACACTTCATCTAGTTTACCTGCTGTCTTGATAAAATCATCATAATGTCCATTTTCACAGATTTGTTATATAATAACAGTCATGTCACACTCAGACTTACTCTGAGTTTTGCTTTTTCACAGAATTATTGAATGTTTTTGTTCACTAGATTATTCCACTTGCTCTTCTTTTCAGTGTCAAGCTACTGTCAATGAAAGTTAACACTTCCTGTGCATGTTATATGTTAAAAGCCTTCCAGCAGCTAAAAGGAAATATCTTTCCCTTTCTAGGTACGCTTTTAATGTGAAACAACTGCAGGAAGTATTGAGTTTCAATGATGGTAGCTTAACAGCAAATAAAGAACTGGCAAGGCATAAACAACTGTAATTTATTTGTGACTGAAAACAGTATTTCTGTTAAAAAGTGGCAGATTAGTGACATACGTAAGCCTTTTTTCAGGCAATCACATTTTGACTTGTCATAGCAGGAAATGCAAAGGTGAAACTAATTTCATTGATGATGGCTTTGTTCCATTAATCGTCCCATATGCCATGCCACTGAGTAAGCATGAACAATACCAGCAAGCTGGAACTAGTTCACCTAAATGGAATGCAGTCATTTTTAATGAATATGACAAGCTAAAACATCTGTTGTGAAATAGGTCCGTTATGGTTAATAGACTGCACTTAAATAGCACTTTTCTAGTCTTATCGACAACGCAAAGTGCTTTACACTACTGCCACATTCACCCACACATCCATACAGCACTTTTCTCACAATCACACATGGATGATACATCTGGGGCAATTTTGGGACATGCGGACTGGAGGAGCCGGGGACCGAACCACCGACCTTCCTGTTAGTGGACGACCCGCTCTAATCCTGAGCCACAGCCGCCCTGTTAGTGCTGCGCAAATGTATATAAACCTGAATTTACCATGATCTTTCCCATTTTTTAGCATCAATTTGAGATTCGACCATTATCTGATAACGAGGTTTATTTAAGGTAATTTATTTTATTTCATTGTATCTTGGCTGCAGGAGTAGAGTAAAGCTATACTTAAGTTATTGTAAAAAACCCATCAACTCACACACCTTCCATCCATCTACCCTTTATCCCTTATTAGGTTAGCCCCACACGTGCACATAGACACACATAGAACTCATCACACACTTGCATGCACACACGTACACATGTACGTTATTCTGCAAAGGTACATGCCAATTTAATCATTTACACGTCTCTACTTACACTGACTATCACACTTAAACAACACTCTTTGGCATGTGGCCACTGAAATCTATTTTTAGCAAAGACACTCAGTCTCTGATTTTAGCAAATTCTCAGCCTGTTTAGCAGACAGGCTCTTGAAATTAGTGAGATAAGATAGCATGTATGTTGTAATGTTCAACTAATAAACCCAAGTAGATTTTTAAGACTGATGTAAGTCAGTGCAGACACAAGTTGAATTCAAGATGAGAGCTGAAATGAACAAAGATTCCAATAATTGATTAATCATTTAAACTGTTAAACACTTTTTGGGGTTTTGGAGTGTTGGTCAAACAAAAAAACAGTTGACTGTTGACTTCCGCGATATAAGGAAAAGCTGCTCTCTGAAAAGTATGGCACAGCTTTTATAACCAAAAACACTTACCTCAATTCAGATTACTGATTTAGTGCATGTACACTAAAGTTAATGGTATGCAGATTTACAGTAACCAGATTATTACAATGCATTTAAACATGTTGATTGATAAAACAGGTTTCTTCAGTGCATGTAAACATCCTGAATATATTTGTCCTTCAGCAAATGATAGGCAATATTGTGTGCCTATAATCAATAACTTTACATCAGATTTTGTATCAATCCATCCATCCATTTTCTGCCACTTATCCGAAGTAGGGTCGCGGTGACAGCAGGTTAAGCAAGGCAGCCTAGACGTCCCTCTCCCCAGCAACATTTTCCAGCTCCTCTATCTCTCCAGCGTGTTCTGGGTCTACCTTGGGGTCTCCCACCAGTTGGACGTGCCTGGAAGACCTCCAATGGAAGGTGCACAGGAGGCATCCTAATCAGATGATCAAACCACCTTAACTGGCCCCTTTCAACAGATGTCAGAGCCCACCTCTAACGCTGAGCCTAGCCACTCAGCAGAGGAAACTCATTTCAGCTGCCTTTACCAGCAATATCATTCTTTACGACATTACCCAAAGCTCATGGCCACAGGTGAGGGTCAGAATGTAGATCGACTGGTGAATCAAAAGCTTTGCCTTTAGCTCAGCTCCCTCTTCACCACAACGGTCCAGTACAACGTCCTCTTTACTGCTGATGGCACACCAGTCCGCCTGTCTATCCCCCACTCCATCCTACCCTCACTCAGGAGATACTTAAACTCCTGCAATTGGGGCAGAAGCTTCGTCCCAACCCGGAGGGAGCAGCCCACCATTTTCCGGCAGAGAACCATGGCTTCAGATTTGGAGGTGCTGACCCTCATCCCAGCCGCTGCAAAATGCCCCAGTGTATCCTGAAGCTCACGGTCTCATGAAGCCAATAGAAGCACGTGATCTGCAAATAGCAGAGACACAATTCTGAGGCCCCCAAACTGGATATTCTCCTCCCCCTGGCTGCACCTTGAAATCCTGTCCATGAAGATCATAAACGGGACTGGTGAAAAGGGACAACCCTGGCAGAGGGAAACACTCACCAAAAAGGTGTTTGACTTCCTGCAGAGAATACGGACACGACTCTCACTACGGTTATATAGGGAATGAATGGCTTGTAGCAACAGCCCTGGAACCCCATATTTCCACAGTACCCCCCACAGGATCCCCCAAGGAACCCATTTGTAGGCCTTCTCCAAGTCCAACAAACATATGTACAGTGGCATGAAAACTCTGGGTACCCTTGGTCAAATTTTCTGTTACTGTTAATAGTTATGCAAATAAAAGATGACCTGATTTCTAAAAGGCATGAAGTTAAAGATAACCCATTTCTTTAATATTTTAAGAAACATTACTCGTCTATTTTCATCTTTTACAGTTTTACAGTAGTTTGGTCAGTAACACCCCCTTTGGCAAGAAACACAGCTTGTAAATGCTTTTTGCAGCAGCTTAGAGTCTTTCAGATCTTGTTTGGGGGGTTTTCACCTGTTCTTCCTGCTAAAGGCTTCTAGTTCTGCGAGATTCATGGGCCTTCTTGCATGCACTGCTCTTTTGAAGTGTGCTGTACCACTTTGCTGTATTGATTTTGTTTTGGTGAAATGTTCACAGCTTGAAAAATACACACTGTGAATCCAGTGTTTGAAACACTGCCTTTAAGCAACTCTTTCAATGAACAGAATGGATGAATTCCCTCCTAAGCATCCAGGTTGTCATTTAACTTTTTAATGATCCAAGCACAAAAAAAGTTTTTCACTGCAGCTGACTGAGAGCTCACCCACCAGAATGTGTACGTACCACAAGATTGCAGACTGCATCCAAAACAACTCCAGCCAATAAAATACCTGGGAAACTTCAACCAACTAGCTTGGGGATTTGTGCACCACCAGAAAGTCAACTGTATGATCAACTTGAGTTCCTTCCATCTGGGAGGCCTTTTCTGAAGCGACTGGCAAGATCTTTGCACATCAGTACTAAAGGTAGATGTCAAAGACGAATTTCCACTATGGAAATTATATAATTATTATTTGATGATGACAAGGAACAAAATCTCTAAGAATATAAAAATTTGTATTTGTATTATATAAAGTATGAAAAAAAAAATTAGAAGAATTGCATGTTATACTGATTTTCCAATACCCAAACATTAGATGAGAAATTCCCCATTGCTCTGCCTCTTTAAACAGCATGCTGCCTGTTGTGCCGCACCTCTTGCCTGACAACGCTCATCTCCCTGTTCCACATTCATACAGACAACCCTCACCTCTCATTAAGATTCCAGATTAGCAACAGCACTGCTGCAAATGAGGAAATGAATAACCATTTATTATGCAAATGAAAAGGAATCATCAGCCAGGGAACACTTCTACCTTGTTCAGAGGGAGGAAGATAAACACTACGCTTTCTGGGGAGGACACACATCCACACACACACACACACACACACACACACACACACACACACACACACACACACACACACACACACACACACACACACACACGTTTATCCTATAATGTGTGTATATGTCTGTAGATGCGTGTGTAGCATAATAATATTCTTTCCTGTGGCAATCGTGTGAGGGAAAAGAGATGAAAAAAAGAATGGGCGAGGCAAGCTGCATTCTAGTCAGTTTATAGAAGCACTCTCTCAAAGGCAGAGAATACATTTGAAATGTATTCATTTAGCTCATGCCATCTGAGAGAAAGTATGACGTTCAGTCAACATATGCGGTTCCAAGGCTGAAACCAGAGACCTTCCACTTAAAAAATTGTCTCTACCTCACCAGTCTCCTGCAACCTGGCAGACAGAGGAGTCTACATATGATGGATGAGAGTGGATCTGCCATATGGAAAATCCATCCATCCATCCATCCATCCATCCATCCATTTTCCTTCACATATCCAAAGCTGGGTCGCGGTGGAAGCAAGTTAAGCAAGGCAGCCCAGACGTCCCTCTCCCCAGCAACGTATTCCAGCTCCTCCTGGGGGATCCCAGGCCAGATGAGATTTATAATCTCTCCAGTGTGTTCTGGATTTACCCCAAGGTCTCCTACCAGCTGGACGTGCCCAGAAAACCTCAGCCACTTGTGTCCACGATCTCATTCTTTCGGTCACTACCCAAAACTCATGACCACCACCCCAGTCTGCCAGTCAACAGGCACTGTCCCCAACCTCCATGCCACATTGAAGAGGCATGTCAGCCAAGACAGCCCAACAATGTTGAGAGTCTTCAGCATTTCAGGCCAAATTTCATCCACTCCTGTCGCCTTGCCACTCATGAGCTTCTTAACTACCTCAGAGACCTCTACCAAAGATATAGGTGAGGTTTCCTCCGAGTCTTCAAACTCTGCTTCCTCCTAACAGCGCACGTTGGTCGGGTTTAGGAGTTCCTCAAAGTGTTTTTATGAAGCACCTTATACTCGAACAGGCTCTCTGTTATGGCCAATCCATGGCTTGTACAGAAGTACAACAACAAAACACCACTCAGGTTCACATCAGACAGGCCATTCCTGCCAATCACCCCCCTCCAGGTTTCTACATCGTTGCCATATAAGCGTTGGAAGTCCCCCAGAAGAGCTTTAGAGTCTCCAGGCGGTGCTCTTTCCATGACCCCACCCACAGACTCGAAGAAGGTTGGATACTCTGATCTGCTATTAGGTGCATAAGCATAAACAACACTCAGAGCCTTCCTCTTAGCAACTTGCAGTTGCATTGAGACAACCCTCTCGCAGCAGTGCCCTCCCCCCATTAATGTCACATGGATCGGCACACCGAGATGCCCGGCCTGGCGTGACGGTTTGCAAGGCACCCCAACCAACCCAATGTCTAACTCTGCAGGTAGTGAGCCAAAAGGGTGGTGGCTCCTTGTAATTTCATTGGTCTGTGCCTGAACGGGCTCCATGGGCCAAGGCCCAGTTACCAGACCACACAGGTCAGAAGTTTGCCCTTCATCTGGGTGTTGTGAATCGCTCTTAGTCTGGCCTCTCCCCTTTGACCAATTTGCCTTGGGAGACCCTACCAAGGGCTGATGCCCCTGACAACACAGCTCCCAGTATCACTGAGATACACAAACCCTTTCACCACGTTAAGGTGGCGATTCACGGAGGAGAGGTGACAATTCTCGGAGACATGATCCTGATATGTGATATGAGTATGGATGTGACATAAGGCACACCCATATCCATATCACATACCAGATTCATGTCTCCAGGAACAATTTGGGGAACATCCTGAGGTGATTTGAGTACCTCTGGAGATGGATTTCATCCATCTCCAATCTTCTTAGTTGCATTGGGCTGTTTTGGTATTGGACAGCTATCCAATCAGTCCAATATGTATGATGAGGGTAAGTGTAAATGGGGTAATAGATAAGACCAGCACTCACACTCACGTTCACATCCATTGACAATTTAGAGTCAATATTTCACCTAAGCTGCATGTTTTTGAACTGCTTGAGGAAACTGCGACAGTTGGAGAAAACTCACACAGACACATTCCAACTCCACCCAGAAAGGTGGCAAACCAGTTCTAGATTCAAACCCAGGACCTATTTGCTTTGAGGCAACTGAGCAAACCACTGAGTCACCATGCTGCCTGCTATCTGAACTATCAGAGGAAAAACACCGCACTGACACGACCGAAAACACACTAAACGTTCTATCACCTTGACCTGGAATGTAAAAACATAATGCCAGTTCATCTCCACCATTCAGTATCGAAATCCCAAATACACAGTTTATTGTTCTCAGACCCTGTACACATAACGTCCAGGGACGGTTCTCAAACTTGGGTCCTTGAGGGAGATACAGAGTTATAGTTGCAGTCTCTTAGAATTTCAGTGACAAAGTGGATTAAATGATGAAGGATTGCACAGTATTGAGGATAAGTGATATGTCACCACAACTAGCTGCAATGACCCTTGCACCATGCTTCATGCTCACACCCATAAATGTATGTATGTGTTAACATGAGGAGAGTGTCACTGTATATATATGGGGGATGTGTGTGTGTGTGTGTGTGTGTGTGTGTGTGTGTGTGTGTGTGTGTGTGTGTGTGTGTGTGTGTGTGTGTGTGCATGTGTTACTGTTCAATTTTATGAACTTTAAATTGTATGATAAAAGCTGTATGATATCGTAAATGTGCATTTGTTGGTTTGACGGCCCGCCTATCAACTTTAAAAATGTTTTGACTGCTTGGAAATGGATTTTTAGCAAATAATGACACTTGTCTCTCATCGGTCAATTTTCCAGATGCAGTAAAACATGACAAGCCTTCTGTGTATAAAATCTCCTATTAAGTGAAATCTTTAAAGATGTCTTTCAATAATTTTGCATTATTTAACCTCTTGTTACTCTTACAATCTGGACTATAATCCCAACATTGCTCAGAGACTGCTCCAGTTATACTTAAATTTTAATCTTATTACAGGACTGAGAGCTAAATTCTACTAACTACAAGAATTTACCAACAATATACTATCATCTTAAAAACATAGAGGATTCATGTCCAAGCACAACTTAGAAAAAACTATCCAAGCATTCACTGTAGCTCCAGATCATAGTAATGTGTCAGTCTTCCTAAAATTGAACAAAATCCTGTCTTTATCATGGGGAGTGAACCTAGGTTAAGCTTAGAAAGGATAGACTGGCAGCAACCACCGTAGTTCTGCTAGGTTGAGACTCAATCATTCAAACATGGATTCAATTGTTAAAAATTAAATCTACATAAATGTATACATCACAAAACACACTCTCAGACATACCTGTCTTTGTTTTCTTTGTCCATTTGTTTTATTAAAGGCAAAGAAAACTCAAAATCCTGAATTTGTAGCTTAATAGGTTTAAAATACATATGTTGTGTTGCCATCAGATCTTAAAAGTGACACCATTTGCTGTAAATTGCTTTTATTTTGTTCTTTTACATAAACATTATCATCTTTATTTCCTGATTTAGATGTTGGGTTTTAAGCCCATTTGGCTCTAATTTATTACAGAGAAAAACATGTCCAAATAGGGAATGCTGCTCCACCTGGGTGTCATATTTATGTGTAGTTGACAGTTATCAGTCTAACTAGCATTGACAGGAGGCAACTTCACAATTTCTATGAAGTGTTGGGCAGTGCAGGTGAAACATACATTTGGATGATTTTTTGCCATAAAACCTCCATGTAGCTTATTCCAAGTAACAGAGTTAAAGGAGATTTGGATGCAGCATGAAATTCATCCAGATATGGAAGCAAACTGAGCTGTAAACTGTTTGGTTCAGGAGGCAGTACTGGCTCTTTTGGACTTTTGAGGGGGTCAGCAACAGGTGTATTTGCTACATGCATATGGTTTACTGTTACAGCTGCTGGAGTGCACATTTAAGGTTTATGACCTTGTTGCAACAGTAACTTCCCTCTCTCTCTCTCTGTATCTGCTGCAGCGGTGCATGTAGAGTGCTGTTGAGTGGATCTGTGGATCTGTATTGATTTTCAGGTTATTGATACTCCATCAGTGTTCAACACAACCAAACTTTTCATTTGGTCTCTTGTTGAGTTGAACTTGGAACTTTACATTCGACTGTAGTGTTTTCAGTTCTGTTTGTTGGGAGGACTGAAAAAACTACAGTCGAATGTAAGTGTATGGCACTGCAACCATAGCAACCTAAAACACAAGGCTTTGCTGTTCATCTAACTGACACAACCATACCGTCCTTGTGTCTGGACGTCCATAAGAAAATTCATAACTAGAATTACTCCCTCACGGTTGTACACCTCTTCAAACCAGTCAAGTTGCAGCTTACATCCATGTCTGTCCAGACTCATCTAATATATGTAGTGAAGACTTTGAAGGAAATTAACAAAAGATATGAAGTATATTTTTTTTTATCAATTAGCGCAGGAATTCCTGAGTTACGGAAAAAACATGTTTTGTAAGGTCACAGTGAACTTGACCTTTGACCACCAAATTTTAATCAGTTCATCCTTAAGTCCAAGTGAATGTTTGTGCCAAAATTGAAGAAATTCCCTCATGGCATTCCTGAGATATCGTGTTCACGAAAATGGGACGGAGGGACGTAGGCATGGACATACAGATGGTCATCCTGAAAAAGTAATGGGTCCGACAACGGCTGTCGACAGTGCAGAGTTATAAAAATCACTGTTGATTTTTAGTCGTTATTTGATTTTTTTTCCTGTAACATTCAATGATTTGCATACATATACAGGAGATATGGAAGAAATGCAATTCTAAATCCAGTTTCCTAGAACTTGATTCAGGAGTCTAAATATTTCAACAATGGAACAATTATTCTAAAAACAGAATATCAAAAATTTAAATCACCAATGGTTTGTTATAAATTGGGCCATATTTTCATACTTTTGTCCATTATTTTTATCAGGTGTGATAATTTGTTAACTATATTAATTACTGGAACATGAGTTCTCATCACTATAAAAACATCCAACGAGACGATCAGAGAGATTTTGGGATTAACCATACTATCTAAACCACTACATGGCTGGATGAAGACTACTTAAACCACCAGTCAGTGTGCTGCAGGCATTGGACAATATGATTTTAGCCAACATCAGCAGATTTATAGTAGTTAATGTGCAAAACCCCAGTTGCTGTAAAGATTAGCATATATTCTGCTGTATTCCCCCTGGAGGAGATTCAGATATTTTTCTGCACCTGTTGTCAAGTTCACGGTTTGAAACGTGGATGAAATGGATCATTATCACTGAAAAAAGTAGAATGAAGGAGAGCAGGTTAGAAAACAACAAGGACTGACAACAATTTTTAGTGTAGGAAAACTGCTAGTTCTGTATATGTAGTTAAGGTCGGAGTTTTTTGCTTGTGAACAAAAAGAAAAAAGATGGATCCACACATAAATGCGAAGTGGGTAGATGTAGAACAGAAGTGTTTTACTGTCTGGTTAAACCTCAAGATTGAAATCTAATGTAATGAAGATGAAAGGGCCCCCTCCTCCATGTACCAGACCCATGGACATTACATTACATAAGTCTCAGATCACGGCTGTTCACAGCAGCACATTGCTGTTTTCAAAGTATGCTCAAGTATCTGTAACTAGACTCCCACATCAGAAGCTCTGGCTAAAAAAAGTGAGACACGAAGGCAGCTCCTCAGACTCAAACAGATTTTAAAAAATCTACTACTATTTTGCAAAATGGGACTCATTACATTACCCACTAACCAGAGGCATTGGCTGTAGCACTAAGACTCAGTAAGTGCAGTAGGTCAAACTTGAAGCAAAATGTGGGTCTGGAGCCTTTGATAGATGTTGACAATGGACAGTTTAGCTCATAATTTTATTGTTTGGCTTTGTTTCCTCCTCTAAGTACATTTAACTAACCTGGGAGAAATTTCACAGGAAAGTTTCAGTGACAGACCTGTCACTGATATTAATTTCAATTAAATTAAATTCTCAAACACTTTAGCTAGATCTTACTCTATCCCAGTGTCAGCAATAATTTCAAACACAGTATGAGACTTACAGTAAATCTGTTTCCCTAATAAGATTTCTTTAACTCATCTGATTATCTATGAACCCTGCTAGAAGCTCCAGTTCCTCATCTCATCTGCTGCCAGGACAGACACCAGACACCAGAAAACACTGCAGCCTTGCACAATGACACATCGGGCAGACCAAGACAGCAAGGATGTTACAGCCATTCCAGCTGCTAATGACATACTGTACATTCAGAGTGATCAGGCACTGTTTGTACAGAGCAAAACACTTCACATTTCAAATGTGACAGAAGCCAGGATGCACTGAATGCCTCATTATCCAGCCATCGAACAGCACAGTTGGTCACAACATATTTACACTAAGATGCTGTAAACCTTCACACATTCTAAATGATTCAACAATTCAAGCGCTGTTACACTGAAGACATCAGTCGCTTCTGTTTAGTTTTAAATTTTCAAATCTCATTAGTTTTGTAGTCATGGTGGAAAACCCAGATCACCACTGCAATCCCCTCAACTGTATTTTTAGCCCTCGGCCTACAGTATCTGATTTCATTGAAATAAGTTTTCTTAGGTGGAAGATGACAGACGCAGAAACAGGCGAGCATAAAAAACAATTTACTGTAGAAAAACCCTATCATATAATTCCAACCTGCCAATACATGTACATTAAACACTCTTTTTTAATTTGCATGTTATGTGCCATGCTGTATTGTAACAGAAAGAGACAGTAATGACAGTCTGCACAGAATACTGTGATCCTGATCTGACTTTCTATAAACCAGAGGCACATTTTACTGTCAGCTATAGTCCAGTCAAATCTAGTCATATGTAGAGACAATCCAGACATGACAAGCACGGTAGCCTCAGTATCAGAGAGAGATGATCTGAATATAAAGGTGTGGTAACTGACCTAGGTCTCAGCCTTATACTCAGAATGACCTCCACAAACATGTGCGGTCAGTATGAAAGTGAAAGTGCTATTCTGTCTCTCTGTCTCTACAGTGTTCATTATGGGCTCCTCTATGTCTCTTGGCCACAGGCCCAGCTCCTTATAGCTGAGGAGGGTCTATAACGCTGACAGCAGCCAACATGACTCATCCCACAAACAGAGACATCAAAAACCTGGTAGAATTTCTCAGGACTAGGAGTGGGTTGTTGCAAATACTACTCTCAATGTTGCCTCTTATTTTGATAGTTTATCAATACAGCTCACCAGTTGATTTTGATAACTGTGCAAGAAAAAGAAAAATATAAGAACAGAACAACAAAGCTGAGTACCACTGGTGGAGGGAGTAGGAGGAGTAGGAGCTGGTTGGTCTCAGTTTCAAAGTCTATTATCTGATTATTCGATTATCTGAGAATACATCTAAAGAAAACTGTAGTGAGCCTTAATTTTTAGCTTGTTCATATTAACTCCCTATTAGCCCACTAAACTCTGTATGCCTGTGTAAACACAGCTGCTATGGATGATTTGAGCAGCTTGTTCAGTCATTTTTAGATAAACCTAAACAACAACAAAATATGAGGTTTTTACTCATTCAGAACTGGTCTCCATTCAGAGCCATGTTTCGTGTTTGTTACCAACACATATCGGTCAATCGATTTTGGGTGCAAAAAATGGAAGAAAACAGACTTAAAGGTTAAAAATATGTTCTGGCTTTCGGTTATGCAAGTAAATGTCAGAGAAAAAAAAGTCAAAAGTTACGTGCCCTTTGCAACACAGCTGTATTGATTGAAATAGTCTGCTCGACGTACCTGAGAAGATCGTCTGAAAAGTAAAAATTTTAAGTTAAATTAAGAGTGGGAGTTCCGGCTGGGAAAATACAAAAATTCATTCAGCCCCAATGTTACCGAATCTCTTATCAAACCTTTCATCTCCATTAAAAAATAGCAATGGAAAACATATAGGTAGCTGCTTTTTATGCTTAGCTGACTACTGTTGCCGGTAGACATCAGTGGCACTAGAGCAGGTCAGCTGCAGCTAATTTAAATGGTTAAATGAAATGTTTGCCTGTTCTCAGGTTAAAGTAATCTCTGCAGCTGTATTCTGCCAAAGGTTGTTTGTGAGTGAAAAGACACACCACATAACAAGACTGAACGAACACTGGACTGTGTATTTTTGTAGTTTAACATGGACCAACAGAGTGGTGTCTCTAGAGGAATAATCAGCTGATCACTGCACATCAATTTAAGAATCTTCCGGTTCAACTTTGATTCATATCACATCAACATTTTATTCTGATCAACTTCATAGCTGTGAATCCGGAGCTTCGGTATTTGAAGTAAGTAGCTGTTCCCTGAATGTGTCAGATACCTTTAATGAATATGTCATGCTACGCTGCTCATCTAACAAGAAAAACTGTAGTGTTTTAGTCACAAGCAAATGTTTAAGGTAAATCTAACAAGATTTGATAAGGGATTTGGAAGGATATGGATTCGATAAAAAATTCCATAAGTGAATTAAATAATGGATTCAATACTGGATTTGGATTCAATAGAATGCTATCAAACTCCCATCTGTAGTTAACAGAGGGTACCATGAATGGAATTGTATTTCTGTCTCCCAGTGAATTTCTCATTTTTCTACAAACAAAAACTGTTACTATGTGAATCATCTGAAATATATAATGACAAAAGGATTTTCCACAGTTACTTTAACTTTACTTAAAAAAAAGCACATTCATGTGACATGAACCCAAAATCCAACAAATACTGGAAGACATGTATTTTCTCTTCATGCAAATAACTTACTCTGGCCTCTTGTATAAAATATTTGTGTGACATTTTTTACACATTTGTATTCATTTCTGTTAGTGCTGAAGTGGTTAGTCGATTAATTGATTAGTCAGTCGAAACAAAAATAATCAGCAACTATTTTGGTCACCGATAAATCAGAATTTTTTCAAGCAAAAATAGTGAAATAATGCCAAATATTTGCAGATTATTTGCAGAGTTGCTGCTTTTCTTTGTCATATATCATTGGAAAACTGAATATTTTGGGGTTTGGGTTTGGGCTTTTGGTTGAACAAAACACAACATTTGAAGATGTCACCTTCAGCTCAGTGAAATTTTTTAACAGTGTGTTGATATGTCATAGATAAACAATTAATCAATTTATCAAAAAAATAACCTGCTGATCAACTGTTAATAAAAATAATAGTTAGTTGCAGCCCTAGTTTCTTTAAATACTCCTTTTGTTCTGTTTGTGTTCCTGCAGTCTTTCTATTATGTCACATAGGTTTGTCTTTTTTGCCCTTGTCCTCCTTCCCTTCATCTTTTCAGCTCTGCTAAGCAGCTTTCAGCAGTGCAGGACTCTGCGATTCTAATCAAGATTAAATTGTGTAATCTGTGTGAGAGTATGTGCGTGTGCTCCAAGAGGTGGGACATTCAGACAGTGAAAACGAGAGAGAAGAAAAGGCATGCAGATGTGCACAGTGGAGATAGGATTAACCTGAAAATATGTCCCCTGCTGCTCCTCTGGATATCCAAACACACCACACATTAAAAACTCAACCAAACTCGATCAGTGTGTTGTGTGATTATTAAATGAACTCCTTTCTTAGGGGAAAGCCCTTGCCTGTTGTTGTATCAAAACTTATTTCTCTTTTTCCTTCAATCTTTCTGTTAAAGCTGCTAGAATCAATCATGTTATATAAGCAATGGCTAAAATTATGCAATATATGATGTGAAAGGTTTCGCTGACAGTGACACAACTCTTTCAGCTCGCTGTTTTGGTTTTCCAGCCAACAAACTCTGCTCTCATCAGCCTCATTTCTATCAGGCAGCTGTTTTGAGTGAAAAGAGTTTGGTGTTCGGCACTAAATAGCAGACAGATGATGTTATACTCTACCTAGTGAACATAGTAGAGCATTTAGCAGCTAAAAACACAGGCTTTTTACAGAGCTAAAAGCAGAGCAAGTATTGGGTTTAGATTCATCATGTGAACACAAACATGACTCCAAATGAAATCATGCAGCTTTAAAGAAATAGTTCAACATTTCGGGAACTTCACATATTCACTTTCCTTTTGAGAGTGAAATGAGAAGATGGATATCAGTCTGATGTTTGTATGTTAAGTATAGGGCTGGAGTCAGGTGGTTAACCTAGCGTCTTCATTAGTGAGCTTTATAGGTGTTGGTAGGTGAATGTTTAAACTTTGACAGAGCTAGAACAGAGGCTAGCTGTTTCCCCCTGCTTCCAGTCGATATGCTAAGCTAGGCTAACTATGTCCTGGCCCCAGCTCTGTACTTTAAAACAATGTATCCATCCACCCAGTTCTTCTGTGCAGTGTCTCCAGCTATAGTGCAGGTTTCCAGACACGGCTGCTGTGTTCCCATGGATATTTATATACTCTGATCCCAGCCTCTTATTTTATTTCCATGCTTCTCTGCCTTTCCTGTGTGACAAAGTGACTTACTAGTTACATTTACAAAGCAAGTGAATCTTCCCGTTTAATTATGATATGCTTGATAAATGATGTTGTGAGCATGTAGGTTACATTTCACAACAAAATTACACAAATTAAGAACTCACAAGCTCAGTTTTTATTACTACGGAATAGGGGTTAACCAATTATCAGCCTGGCCAATAATCAGATCCAATATTCAGCCTTTTTACGATCATCAGAATATTATTTTTCCCTCTGATTGCTTATGTAATAAATTCATTTAAAAATGCACTACTTTGGCTCTGATGCAGCCACCTCTCTGTCTATAGCCACCACTCTGAGTTCTCGAGCAATGTCCCGCCCACAGCACTATCTGATTGGTTACATGTCACGACTAATAGCCTATCAACACTTAGGGCTACTCCCACAGACAGGCACAGAGGAACACTTTTACAGACTGGAGCATATTTCTAGTCACTCACTGTATATTTATTATTATTACTATTTTATAGTAATGAAGTACTTTTATATGTTTTACTTCCTCTTTCCTAACTGTGTGTTGTGCAGTTGTAACAAAACAATTTCTCTGCGCGGATCAATAAAGTCTTTCTGATTCTGATAGAATGACACAGTAAGATTAGATTTTATTACATATTATACAAAGCTTGACAAAGGAGAATTGCTCAGAGAACATGAAGTAGCATCTTATTAATAAACTTTTAGCAAGGGGGGAATTTGGGGTTCAGTATGTTGCCCAAGGACACTTCGACATGTGGAGGCAGATTTGGAGGAGCCAGGGATCAAACCACCAACCTTCCATTTAGTGGGCGACCCGTTCAACCTCCTGTGCCACAGCCACCCATTTAGACACAATGGAACTGCCACTAAGGCCTGTGTTAATACATACATGAACAGCATAGATGGGGTGCAGTTGTCAGAGTTGAATAGTCACTTCTATTTCAATAGTACATATTCAGCTATAGTAATCATTAGTAATGAAATAGCCTAGTTTTGAATGAAAGGTTCCCTGCTATCAAACGTTGTTAATATATATAACATTGAAATACCTGAAACCAACTCAAGGCTTTCCAAAGCTGTTTTGCTATAATAACTGAAGCATTATGATGCGTTAATCATACGTGCATTCCATACTTAACTATTGTTACATAGGCCCTCTACAGTGTTTTTTTTTTTTTACTCCTGTTGCTAAAAGTTTATTAATAAGATGCTACTTCATGTTTTCTGAGCAATTCTCCTTTGTCAAGCTTTGTATAAATTGTAATAAAATCTAATCTTACTGTGTCATTCTATCAGAATCAGAATCAGAAAAACTTTACTCTTCCCCGCAGAGAAACTGCTTTGTTACAATTGCACAACACACAGTTAGAAAAGAGGAGGTAAAATGTATAAAATTACTTCATTACTATAAAATAGTAATAATAATAAATATACAATGAGCGAATAGAAAAATGTACAAATGAAAAGGTGCAACATTAATGTGTTCAGTGTCACGTGATTAAATTCCTCAAATCACACAAAGAAGCACTGGGTACAGAGTCTGGAGTCTTGAGTCTGGGTATGTAGTATGGACGATGCCCAATGGCTAACAGTTTGATATCTGGGCTGCAGAAATGTTCCATCCTGCACACCCAAACCATCTAGATATGGGATCTGGAGTATCTTCCTGTCGCCATGTGTCTGTGAAACACATAACACTAAACTCACAGAAGTCCCTCCGATTCCTCACTAGAGCCACTAGCTCATCCATCTTATTGTCCAGTGATCTCATTTTGCCCATAATGATAGAAGGGAGATGCGGCTTATATTGCCTCTTCTCCATTAGTCTCTGTTGGAGCTTTGTTCCTCCTCTGCGTCCTCTGTATCCTCCTCCTGATATATAGGGGGATGTCCGTTGTTCTGGTCACCATGCCAGCAGGCTTCAGCACTATCAGCTGGTCCCTGGTGTAAACACTGCAATCCTGGGGTTGCAGCACAACAGTAACATAGCTGAGTGAAAACATAACACTACACACACTAGAAAGCAATTCCTTGATGAAAAAAACAGTACTCTGTCTCTAGCATTTTTAGAGAGGGCAAAGCTTAAATAAGTTACTAGTAAAAATTCAAACAAGTGAGACAAACTAAGTAAAGCTAAAAAAGTTTTACTTTTGTACTAATGACTGAAACGTGAGTTTCATGTCCATCCAAGCCAAGAAGTGCTCTGACTGTCAGTCACCTATCAGTCAACCAATGGTACAAGCAAACAAATGGGACTTTAACTTCTGGAACCCCAGAAGTCCAAATTAACTCACAGCTGTGTACAATCATACATACAGCAAGTGAGGGAGAATCTCTAAATGTCATACTGTAACCACAGGTAAAGTAGTAGACAGCAGCTCTCTTGAGACTGCGCACAGCAATGATTCTGACAGCCATACAGGAGAGGTGCTAGGTGTGATGTAGCTACAGCAGCACAGCTTTAACATGTCTGACAGTCATACTACTGGCCTTTACAACACAACCAGCCACAATCAATGCTTTTACAAGGCAGACGGCTGATTGAGCATCTGCTGCCCTATCAGATGTCCGCTCTCTGTCTCTTTGCCTTTGTTCTTCATCTATCCTGTTTCTCTCACCTTCTCTCCATTCAGGAAGCTCTCAGTCAAATTTGCTGTTCAGTGCTCCCTCGTCAATGAACACACACACACACACACACACACACACACACACACACACACACACACACACACACACACACACACACACACACTGACACTGCTCTTAATCTGTGGCTGCAGCAAGTGATGGCCTTTGACCCTGGTGCCCTTGTGAGGAGAGGAGGAGGGGAGGTAAGCAGGGGTAGCGGGGGTGTAGGGATTCCCATTCATCCTGTAGAGCGTAAATGGAAAGCCTCCAAGTCAATGCTTTTCACATGGGTGTGTATGTGAAAACAAAGGACCATTCACTTCAGGACTTCCTACCCTTACTCAGGTTGTATTCTCTATTACTTGAAACAGCTCAAATATCTTCTGTAGTGGATATACTGTAAGTTTACACATGTATTGTTGATCAAAACATTTTTATACAATAGAAATCACTGGGAATTTGCAAATCACTATAAACAACTATTACTGTGTGAAATGTCAAGGAGATGAACTTAAAAGATTTGTGCCAAAATTGAATGGATTTAGAAACGAACTCTCTCTTTAATTACTATCCCTTTAATTACAAGAAGAAGTAATTAAAGGGACAGTTCAACAGTTCATCCAAGAAGAGTGTGACGTCTTCTCTGGGATCATTTCAGCTCTGTGGGCGAGGATTGGAACTGGACCCAGATGAAACAATGTGTCCAATGATATGACCTCAGTGTTTACATGCATCCCAACTATGGAACATGACCTCAGCCGAGACCAGATATGCGAACCGCTGGACCTCTGTCTGAACACCACTTATTTCCAGTACAATGGGGGGGTTTTACAGGCAAAAGCATGGCTGTGCCATGGGCTCACCATTATCTACCATTGTGGCCAAACTCTACATGGAAGAAGTAGAAAGCAGAGCCCTGAACTTCTTCAGAGGAAAAGCACTGAGCCACTGGTTCGGATATGCGGACGACACATGGGTCAAAATTAAAACCTAGGAAGTATAAGCCTTCTCCGAACACATTAACTCAGTGGACAGTAATATACAGGAGGGCTAACTCCGAAGATCAAAACTCAGCAGTTTAACTACACCTGAAAGTTAAGGGAGCTTAAATGAAGCTGGAGCTGGAGTCAGGATGTGGTTAGTCTTGGTTACCATAAAGACTGAATTGTGGCTAGCAGATTTAAAAAGCTGTAGCTGATAAATTAACAATCAACATTATCATTAAGTTGGTTGACAGCTCTGGCTGACTAGAATCCTGTAAAAGAGTCTTGAATATTTTATGTTCCAGTCCTGACCTGGGCCTTTTCTAACATAAACTCTAACCCCACAAAATAATGTAGTTAGCCTATGATCTGATACCCCACAACCATGGAAGTAACACTAGGTTACTACTGTAGGTAGTAATCTAGGTAGGGCATGATAACTTTCGACAGACTAGACAGGTTTTCATCCAAAAGTAGCAAAAATTTTAACCGAATTTACAGAAAATCATCAAAAGAAAATGTAAAGAGCACAACAACACAATGTAACTAAAATAGCGCCAGTCAACATCAAACTTTGGAAAAAGGTATGGAAATAAGGCATTCCTGTTTGTTTCCTGTACAGTATTAATTTGAGGAAGGTTATTGTATCATAATCGCTCCACACAGATCTGATATTTTCATCTATCACCCTTTTTCATCTCTTCAATGAAAGCTTAAGTGAAAAATAAGTCACATGCTTCATGTACGTCAAGATTTATTCACTTCCTCTGTTTCCATTTCACAGTAGCTACCTTCACACATGCACTGTAACCCTGAATTTTTCTAGACATTACCCGGAGGAGCTGTGTGAGTGAACGCCAGTGTCTGAATCAGGTGGACCGGACATTAAACAGACTTTACCCTGTCGGGAGAATCACATCCGCTCGTTGTCTAGATTTCACGTGTAAACAGCTTTTTTGTCACATTTTTTATTTATCAATGCACCAACTTTTCCACCTCAGCACAGCTTTTTTGCAATATTTTTTAAATCCATTGCTTACACTTTTGTTCTGATGTTATTGATTTATTGTAGAGACAACAAAGAGATATTTTATATGGATTGCGTTCAAATTAGTTTGAACAAATCATGCCTGTTCAAATCTGTTTGAACTTGACTTTGAAAAAAAGGGACAGCCCTACTTTGTACTGTATGCCTGCTGCCAATAAGCACCATTTTAATCACTGTAATGATTTCCTAATATGCAGCACTGTAATGGAGCAAACTGTGGCGCAGCAAAAACAAATCACAGCAACATGCCCAATTAGTGATATCCACACTTATGATATTTGCTTTTACTGAAAATAACTTAATTTGTTTTCTACCACCACATACTTCAGGGGTAATTTGGATTTCAGTATCTTCTAGGGCTGCCGTTAATGATTATTTTCATTATCAATTGAGAAAATAATCATTAGATTATGATGAATTATTTTCTCAATTAATTATTTGGTCTATAAAAGATCAAAAAACAGTAAAAAAAAATGAAATGCCCATCATACTATCCTAGACCACCGGGTGACGTCATTAAATGATCTGTTTTGTCTGACCAGTCCAAAACCTAAAGATACCCAATTTACTGTAACGGAGTACCAAGAAAAAGCAGTGAATTCTTTAATCTGAGAATTTCGAAACATCAAATATTGGACATTTTTACTTTAAAAATTATTTAAACAATGAATCGATTATCAGAATTGTTGCCATTGTATTTTCTTTCGAACAGCTAATCGACAGCTTTAGTATCTTGCTCAAGGACATTCTGACAAGTGGACAGGGGATCAAACCACCAACCTGGGTCACAATTCGATAAAGTAGTGGAAGTTGATCGATATCTACCAGTTGCAATCAATCCTAGGGAACCATTAAGAGGCAAAAAATAAGTTCTGATTGACTTTACCTATCTCAACAGCTTTACTTGACTTTATACTATGAACTGGAGGCCAGAGAAATTTGTCCATGAATCTATATGCACTGCATGAAACAAGCTGCCTTTCTATTTTTTCTCGGTCCTATATCTTAATCACCGTCTGGTAACACTTCCCCCCTATGCAGTAGAGCTGCCCTGCTCTATCTGCCTGTCCACACACTTTTAAGGTGTTTTCGTATTGGCAGCAGAGAGGCTGAAGGTAGATCATCCTGATGGGGTCTGTTGTCGAATCAGATCCCCTGACTGTCTGAACGACACACCTGCAGCTTAGCAAAACACCATCTAGAGCTATTACTGTTCTCCTACATCAGTTTCACAGTCTGCTGAGTGGTGCAGTCGTCACATGCACAGAGGTACTGTATTTTACAAACAGTACTGATGTCATGGTAATCTTGAATGTAACCATTAGGAGCAAAAAGTTAAGTCAAGGAAGAACTTACTGTTTATAGATAAGTATTCAGGCAGCTTTGTGTGATCCAACAGTCAGGAGGTAGCCTCCATTCACTATAAAACCCAGTGCACCTGTCTTCCTTTTTCGCTCAGCCATCTAGCTGATGGCTAACAGCTAACAGCTAACAACCATGCTTCTCTCCATAGTTCAATACAATGGTCTAGGTAAGCTACGCTCAGACTATGGTGGATACTCTCCATGGACTGTTCCCGGTTTTGCCGAGTGGGACGTGTGCAGACTCCTCTGCTGGGCTTGTTAAATGGAGCTTGCTTCTTTTCTCTCTCGCTCAGCTAGGATGAAAGAGGGGGAGACAGTATTGGCTGTCCGCATGGCTCCTCAAGCGCACTGATGCTTATTGTCACAGTAAGTGTTTTCGGAGAGAGGCAGCCTACCGGGATGGAGTGACTTCTTTCCTCATCTCATGTAGGGTGAAGACAGAAAAAACTTGTGCACAGCATTGTGGCTTATTGCTGCATGCTAGCCAGGCTAGCCAATGCACTGGGTGATAGGTCTCCAGGGCCCCAGTGATGGTGTGTGTCATCACCGACGTGTAGCATAAAACTTGATTACTGCTCCCACAAAGATGTGGAAGCAGCACAAGGTGAGTAATGTCTCCTCCCATATCAGCCTCCACCTTCTTGTGCGCCCTCCTGTGCCAGGTGCACAGGAGCACACAACTGGGCTTCTGCACGGTAAAGTGGTGATGATTCTGCCCAGAACCACATCCACAGGAGGTTTCATCACAGAAGTGTTACGTCCATTCTCACATACCAGAGAGGAAGCAGCGTAAAGGTGAGCTGTTTTTCTCTCTCTATTTCCACTTTCTGGCCTTTGCCGTGCTAACATGACATCAAGATGAGAACAGTGTGCCCTCAACCCCCCCACTTACAATATGATGTCAATCTACAACACTTATAGAGTGACTCATTTCCTAGTGAAAACTACTCTTCTGGTGAGTGTTTAATATTTTCATAGGAAAGATATGCTGCCAATTGTGGGAAAAGAGTGCTATGCCAGTCCTCTGTTCTTTCCGCTCATTCCTGCAGTCCCTTCATTGACAGCACAGAGTGTTGCCCTGGCAGCAACTGCCTCTCTGTTAGTGCCCTCATTAACATCATTCTGCAGCAGGGTCCATATGACTTCATTGTGGGAGGGGCAGCCCTGCTCTACTACCTTACTCAACTATCTCCCTGCACAGGACTTCACTATTCAACACTGATATGAATCAGTGGTTCACCCCCTTCCTGGCTGGATAGGCTGTTGAGGAGGGGGAATATCATCCTATTCAATTCAATTCAATTTTTTTATATAGCGCCAAATCATAAATTAGTGCCAAATCATAAATTAGTGCCAAATCATAAATTAGTGCCAAATCCTAAATTCTGCTGCCAACCTCCTCAATTCTGTGGTATCTTACCCCCCTCTCCAGGGGAAGCGAGCCATCAATACATTTTCTTTCCTCATATTGAGGTGCACAAGGAATTCATTCCTCTGATTATCTGGTTTATGGAAGTCAGGACACATATGTGGCAGATAGTGCATCTGTATGTCCTTTGTTCAGTATGCTTGTTTGAAAAACAGACATGGCATAATTTGTCAGCTCAGCAATTGGGGATGTAGCCAGTTGTCTCATCACTTCAACCTTTTGAGTCACTGCAATACAGAAAAGTCTGCTCCTTATCCTCCACAGTTACTGCCAAAATCTTAATTGTGAGGTTGGACAACATCACTGTGGTGGCCTATTTGGGGGCAGAGTGTGCGAGGATGACAGTGACGCCGCCGTGGCCCATCCTCTCCAAAATGCTGGGGCAAGCAAGGGGTATCACATCGTCTCGCCCAATTCTAGGAGAGCACCTCATGGTGGCTATGAGGGTGAAGTTGAGCAGCTTGTGTCTCCCAGTCACTGCTGTTTCAACAATCCAAAAGGAGTACTGTTGGATAATCCAGGAATATTGCCTCAATTATTGCCCACACCCACTTCTGTGGACGTCACATCTCAGGGATATGACATCTGACTCTGTGTCTCTCTGTCATTTTCAACTCCCTAGGCTGTGGGACTTGTGGTGATCAATTACTTGATTTGATTTTTTCTCTCACCCAGTCTGGAGTACATCACATCCATAATAGCCTTTGCCTCCAGTGGTAACCAGTAGCAAAGCCTGTTAGAGTGCTTAGCACATATAAAATAGTAGTTACCTGGATGTATGAGGGTGTGCGCAGCCCTCTAACTATAGGCCCAGCTGACCCCTGTTCTGTTCCTGTTGATGAGTTCAAAAGCAGACGAGCAGCGGGAATGCTGAGGTTTTATAGTGGGTGAATGCTACCTCCTGACTGGGTGGTGCGTGCAAAGATCTTTCTCAGGGTGCCAAGAGGGAGCCTCAAAGGGGTAAACCATTAGTGAAGCCTGTTTGAGGGCTACACACACACTAATAGAACTGGAACTACACCCAGGTAACTGCTATTTCTGCCATAATTCCACCCTGAAACAGTGTAATCTCCCAGCTGATAGTAGGGGAGTTCATGGCCACTTATTAGCATGCTAACTTAAGCAGTTGGGCAACATTCAACCTTTAATACTTTTTGCATATCAGCAACAATGTGTTTTTAGCATTGAGTATTGAGAAGTGTCAGGTAGTTCCTTATCCAGTCAAAATGTGTCTGAAGTTAAAAAGTCTCCTTTTTAATTTTAGACTGTATTTTATTAGACAAATTTCATATTTTTAAAATAGTTTGTTAAATGAACAAACAACCGCTAAATTTGTTCTTATTCCCCAAACTAAGATATCAAAAATAATTAAGTAGAAGCACTCAAACTCTGGTGATTTACAACAACACGCAGCTCTAGTTGATAGTGAATATTGGTGGTTGTAACAAAAACTGTAACAAAATAAAATATTACGGACATATTTTTCCATGACACGGACATTAATGAGACAAAGTAAAACTAAAATAGTTAAAAAGTAAAATCACCATGTATCATTAATGAAAGAAGTTTTGGTTCAAATGAAATACGAAAATAAAAACTTTCAACACTTTTTAGTGACAAATGGTTGGGAGACCTTTTTCCAAACAATCCCCCTAATCCATGCCTTTTCCTCCTGTAGAGCAGGGACATCTTCATAGTTGCACGCCTGCAGTGAGTGTGTAGCAGTGTTAGAACAGACACTGCTGATTTAAAGAAAGCTTTCAAAATGTTTCACAGTTTATAATCTTACCAAAATCATTTTGGATCATGTAATTATGTGTGTCTGTAACTCCGAAATAGGATTTGAAAGGTACACTGCTTAGTTCCATTCGGTGAGGCTAAATGCAGTTTTTGGAAAAAATACATTAATTTAAATAAAATCTAGTTTGTGAAAAAAAAAGAATGATAATTTTTACTGTTTAAAAAAATCTCTTTCTGTGTGTTTTCATTGTCTTAACTTTTGCATCTTTGTTTTGTTCCGTTCTTCTGAAATCTCAAAATAAATATGCTAATCAGAGAATGATTCATGTCAGCACCTTTACTTAAATTGTTTGACATCAGACCAGACACCCTGTCTGCATTATTTTTAAAAAAAGCACCATTTTTAATTCCTAACCTGTCAATTTTTGCCCAATTTTCCACACCAATTGTTTTAGACATATATCAATCAGGTGGATTCTAACCTGGAAGCGTTTTGCTGAAGTTGAACCAAATTTCTAATACTACTAATACTGCCTTGACTTGAGCTAGACCAGAATGCTCACAAAGTTTTGTCAATAATGTAGTCCACTAAAATTGAACTAAAAACGAGCACACAAGCAATTAAAAAATAGAAACACTCATGAAGTTTTGACAAATATTAAACTTAAAATAACCGCAAATTAGCACTATTGCAAATGATTTCTATGCATTCACCCTGCCGACTTCAATTTTTTTGGCGACCAACTATTTGAATGTAATGTATATCTGCACTGCCCTTTAGTCTCAACAGACATTCACAGACGTTAGGTACTGCTGAGGGATCAAGGTTAGATGGGTTACAGCCCTCTGGGGCTCAGTCAGACAGTTACAGCATCTAACTAGTATCATCCAGCATATGGAGACAGGAAGTAGATAAGATTTTGCTGCAGTGTGCGCGCGCAAAAATCACACACACACACACACCGACCACACACAGAAGCTTCAAATCCACTATCAGTATGCTTAATAGGCCTGCAATGAGTCAGGTGGGGAAGGAGGCAACAGAGATGAAGAGGGTGATGAAGAGAGTGATGAAGAGAAGGACAGAGGAGAGGCAGAGAGGGTTACAAGATTGAGCAAAGAGAGGTTGGTGGAGACACAGGGTGAGAAGCGATAAGAGTGGAGTTGGAGGGTGTGCGGGGTGAGGGTGGGAGGGCAACTGGTGTTTACAGATGAATGCAGCAGGCCACAAGCTAATGGACAGAAAAAAACTGCCATTGATCATTTGACACTGGTGCAGTGTAGCATTTTGACCAGCAATAGATATTAAGACCGCATTGCGTTTCATAAAGGGGAACAACAGCATACATGTCACTGGACGAGTGGGCAGGCTTCCCAGTGTGCTGATTGGCTAAAAACTGCAATTGCTACCAACAGAATGCCTTGAATTCCCCCCTTGAATTCCTCCTTGAATCCCAGCCGAGCTCCTAAGCCAGCTGTGAACTTTTCTGAGGAAAAATAGTTTTGCCAATAAATAATGACTTTCTCATTTGTTTTTAGCTGCCTCATCTAAACATATGGCGTAAACCACATGATCATGTTGTACTGATAAAATTTATGATGTGGAAATTTAAATTACACGTACCACATAAAAATAGAGGGGGACAGTTATAAAGGCCTGTCTGTAATATAGCCGGTTTCAAATAAAAAAGAGATTGTCCCGGCAGTTGAGGTTAATAAAGTCCACTATTTAACACTAGGTAAACAAGTAGTAGTAGTAGCTGGTATACAGTATACCAGACTTTTAAAACTTTCAATAACTGGTAGCCATGTCTCAAAAATCTATTGGTCAAGCTGTAATGTTGTATAACAAATTCATTAACAAATTGTACCATAAATTAAATTGGCATATGCATATTAATTCTAAAATACTATTATGCTGTAAGTGATGTGCATCCATATTAATTTAGTGAAGTAAAGTGTTTATGTAAAAAGAGGCCACATTAACAAGAACAGCCTATTTGATGGAAATCAGCAGATGGAGCTTTACTCCACACGGATCAAGAGTATGGGGTCTAGACCTCATTCAGACTCCACTGGTGTTATTATTCCCTCTTGGCTGAGCACCAGTAGGAATCAGGCGTCTCCTTTCACTTGGCCCTTTGTTTGGCTTTATCTGCCTTCAATTGGCTTAATCGCTGTCCCTCTGAGGGCCAGCTTGCCTTATGCTGGAGGGTTAGAACACAGTGGGAACATAGGAGAGGAGAGGACTCATCCTACATCATGTTGTGACAGTACATGGTTTACTATTTGGAAAAAAGGATTTGATTAATTTTTTTTTAGGATTTGTCTTAGGCTAGTGTTATACTTTCCGCCTCCACGAGTACACGAGAATCCACTAGGCTGACGTAAATTTCGTGTGGATGTCTGTGTACCCACCAATTTGTTAGCAACTACACTACATGGGCATCTACTGCACACATGCTGGAAAACCAAGTTGACTGCAAGTAGACTAGATAGTAGTCTTTATAAGAACAACCACACGTCCGTGGTGTCTGCAGCTGTCTGTTTGCATGGCCGCAAGGAAGTATAATTGAGGCTTTAGGAACTACAAGGTTTTCAATGAATCAGCAGAGACCCCTCCCTCTCCATCTGCTCCATCCTACCACCACACCCCAGAAATTCCTGTCATCGTTGCCACCAGTCTCCAAACAGAATCTCCTCAATGAATTCCTTGAATTCATCTTTGAATCCCGGCTATGATTTTGAGCCAGCTGTAGACATGCTACACACTACACATCTTTAAGAGGAGGCTATTTATATATTGACTTTTTCGTTTCTGTTTCTGTCACAGTGTTTGTTTTATTATCATTTGTGCCAGCATTCAATGTTTTAAATTTTTTTGTTGTTTTTATTTGTCTATTTATAACTTTTGGCAGATTTTTTAACCTATCATGACCTGTTGTAATTGCCAGGTGAGATGGCTTTTACAAAACGCTACAGACTATAGTTTGTTAAGAGACAGTTAATCAGCATTTTAGTAACAAACCTGAGAGCCCATTCTACAGGGTGATTCTTCAACCAGCAAATGTCTTTTTTAGTTCTCGTTCATCTTAATATTGTATACTTACATTCAGAAGCACACCTGTATGAACTGATACTCCATCTTTAATTGTAGCACAAACAGTGCCTTCAGCCATTTGCTGCATTTCACAAAGGTCAGCACAATTCAATTCAGCTAATCTTTAGCACAGCACCATTCCACTCCACACACATCAGTACAGAACTATCACAATAGAACATATACACAATTCAGCTTGCAAGTGCTGATATGGCCGAAATCTTTTTATTTAGGGGATCTCTATTAGCCAAAACAGCAGTTCAGACTGACAACTTACATTTAACAAAAAAAAACAGATTATACTTTTCTAATAATTTCCAATATATGACCAAGGGATATGCCATGCTATATTATTTATTCTAGTACTTGTATGAATCTTAAGGCGAAAAAAATTTCATATTATATGAACAATATTGCCACATGTTGACCTAAATTGATCAGCATCTGATTAAGCTTAGGTGACCACGATCAACCCCATTATATGTTTTCTTGCTCTCAATTAATCAGAGCACTATACTGAAACATCAGAGAAAACTAAAATTAAAACAAGTTGGGAAAAGTTGAGTCAAATGGCTTAATTAATCATATTCATGAGGTGATTTGTTAGGAAAAACTCACTGGCAAGCAAACAGCAGGCTGAAATTAATTTAATAATGGACACTTTTTACCCATATGACTGGTGTCAAGATGAAGTTAATTCAGTAGTTAGATGAAGATCCATACTGATCAGCTGGGCTTACTGTAACTGACTAACATCAGTACAGATGGCGAGTTTGCATCAATGGTTCTGATCAGAGAGTTACTGTAAAGCATATTACAGCGCCTCTCTGCCTTACCTTACAATATTGCAGCGTATCTTATTGATACCTTGCAATATCATGATACTGCTTTAATATGACAAATCCCTAGAGTTTCACAAATTCTCTCGTTCAAGCATCTTAAATGTGACTACTTTCTGGTTTTCCTTTATCTTTTAAGAGAGTAAACTTTTTTGGACAGTTGGTCAGACAACAAGATATCTAAAGACGTCACATTGGACCATTCTTTTTTACCATTTTCTATCGTTTTATAGACCAAACAAATCCATTAATCAAGAAAACAACAGATTAACTGATAATTAAAATAACTGTTAGTTGCAGCCCTTGAGTAAATTGGGTGTAAATTATTGTTTCCTTTTCCAATACCATGGAGTGAGACATGATTGGCTCTGGGTTTGTTCTACGCAACTATTAATGGAATCTGTTAGCACTACCATTTTTGCTTCAAGCAGGGTGTACGTAACTAGCAAGTTAGCACTACTACACTGCTGGCAGTGACACTAACATGACAATGTTTAGCAGCTTGAGTAGGATGTTTTCAATATTACATTAAAAAATTCTATATTCTCTTTCACTGTAAAGTATCCTCATCCTAAACCTCCTCCCTTCAAACAGTGCTGAAATGTGCATTGAACTACACACAGAAGCTGTCAGAAGAATACAGGCATGAGTGTAGACACACCAAAACTACATTTTTAATGCAGCTTCCCTCCACAAAACCCCAGGGCTCTGAAAGTGTGATTCCTCAAGACTACCTGCTTCCTCACTCATCCAGCTGGTTGGTGTAGGAAGTAAAAGAGTTAGAGCTTAACACAGTACACAGTGTCACGCACTGTTTACTTTCACTGAATACTTTTTGTGAAGAGAGGTTTCATGTTCTATGAGTTGTCCTCAGGGCTTTCAGATAACTCATTGCATTGCAGTTCTCCTATTAGAATCATACTCAATATTTTTCTCTCTGATTTGGCATTCATGGAAAGAAATTGGTGTCCCAATTCAATACCTTACTTTTTGAACAAACACTGAATAAATAAGAATTAATTTCTCCTTTATTAGATTTCCATTACTATAAAGAAAAATTATTGATTGTTGTATAAATGGACTAGATCTTAAAAAACATTTAATGTAAATTTTTAAACAGTACATGGGGCCTTACTTCACCTAAAGAGAGAGCCAGCTACTTTTTAGAAACAAGCTGATATTAGAGGCAGGCCTTTATTTTTAAATTCCCATTTTATAGTTATATTTGATCATATTTTAGTAAGAAGCTTTGCTGTTTTCTGATCTGCTCCTGTTTAAATAAACTGTTGACGCAAGCTCAACGCTTCCTCGATGTTTGAATGTTGTTTTGATAATATCCATTATAGTGTCCATTTTCACAGCACTAACTTCATCAGTACAACAGTCACGTCATAGTCATAACTCTGCTGCTCTGAGCATTTGAAACACATGCAGGAATAATTTGAAACATGCAAGAAGTGTTGAGTATAGTTTTTGTAGCTTAACAGCGATGAAAAAATAACAAGCAAATGGATGTAATTTGTTAATGTAAATAGTATCTGCATAAAACAGATACTAAGGCAGCAGAGGGTAAGTATGACATAACTTTTGTTGAAATGATGGAATTTGTGTGGAAATAATAATAATAATTATTATATTATTAATTAATAATATATTATCCTAAATTTACCAGTCCAACCCCGTCAATTTTTTTATTTACCTGGCCTTAATTAACAACCAGGCTCTATTTGTTCATATGTTCATACTGGTCTGTTTGAGACTCTGCTACAGTTTGAATTCTAGTTTTTATTTAAAAATTGAGGTTATGTACACTCGCTGATAACTTTATTAGGAACACCAAACCAATACTGAGTAAGGCCTCCTTTTGCTCTCAAACAGCCTCAGTCCTTCCATGGCATGGATTCCACAAGATGTTGGAAACATTCCTTTGAGATTCTGCTCCATGTGGACATAATTGCATAACATAATTTCTGCAGAACTGCACATCCTTGCTGCCAATCTCCTGTTCTACCACATCCATGAGATGTTCTACTGGATTCAGATCTGGTGACCGGGGAGGCCACTGAAGTCCACTGAATTTATTGTTTATGTTCATGAAACCAGTTTGAGACGACTTTTGCTTTGTGACATGGAGGATTATCATGCTGGAAGTAGCCATTAGAAGATGGTAAACTGTGGCCATAAAGGGAAGCATACGGTCAGCAACAATACTCAGACAGGCTGTGGCATTCTGACCCTGATTGATTGGTATTAAGGGGCCCAAAGTGGAGCCAAGAGAACATCCCCCAAAATCATTACACCACCACCACAAGCCTGGACTGTTTACACAAGTCAGACTGGGTCCATGGTTTCCTGCTGTTGGCAACAAATTCTGACCCCACAATCTGCTGCCTCAACAGAAATCCAGATTCATCAGACCAGGCTACATTTTCCCATCTTCAACTGTCCAGTTTTGGTGAGCCTCTGCCCACAGCAGCATCTGATTTCTGTTCTTGGCTGACAGGACTGGAACCCAACGTGGTCTTCTGCTGTTGTAGCCCATCCACCTCAAGGTTGGACGTGTTGTTTATTCTGAGATGCCTTTCTGCTCACCACAGTTGTAAAGAGTGGTTATCTGAGTTACCCTAGCTGTTCTGTCAGATCTAACCAGTCTGGCCAATCTCCTCTCTTACAAAAAAAGATTCAGACTGCACACCAGAGACAGGGAGATATGGGAACAGGAGGAGAATGCCAAGATGTGGTGTAAGGCACAGTAAAACATGATCAGACAGTATGATGTAACGTCACAGTACCCTATCATCATATTGGTGAAGCTACTGCTGCCACCACACCTCACTGCTCCCTCACTTCAACACACGCACTGAACAAACAAACACACACACACATGCTAATAAACTCTGTGGATCTAATAAAACATTTATTGCTGCTCTGTCCAGTTTCATGCTGCCTCAAGTTAAATGCATGGCCTGCTCTTTCACTTTCTATACACAGGCACCCTCAGCCACTTATATTAATATTGGCAATCATAGCTGACGTCTTATGTAAGTCAGTACTGATCTAACAATGACCTACGAGATTGTTGGAGGTATAACTGACCATTAGCGCTGTCACAATTGCCCAGAAATTACGTTCAATTTTCCTTCTAAAAAATCACATAGGTTTTAACCCTTTCAAATACCTATTTTTGCAAATTATGTCCACAAGAGGGCAAACCAATACAACAAGAGACTTAACTACTTGGGTGCATATTTTCAAGATACCCGCTAGTACTGGAATGCTAGGCTAACTGTAGCTTTCATATTTTGCATACAACTTTATCACGATGTTCTACAATTTTTCGGACTACTGACCAAAATCCAAAGTATTTCCAAACGGGGCTTTTTAGATTTGCTTGGAGTGGAAATCACTGTCTGTGTGGCCACGTTGGGTTGTGAACTCTCTGCCATCATTACCACACGGCTGTTGTAGAGTTATTTGCTTGGTTTAGCTTGATCTACATTTCATTTTCAATAAATGAAAAATGACGTTGTGTGACTCCTGTCCGTCATGCAGTGCATTCAGTGCAGCAGCCCAGGCCCAAGCAAGAACTTGCGAGAGAGTAAGCTGTGGTAGTGCTGCTTTTTTTCCCCACAATTGAATAATAATTTTAAGAACAATTCAATTATCAATTGTATTATCAAATTTCCAAATATTCTCCAAACTAAAGTACCACCATATGCTGGCTCCAGATTTTACTAAAATCAAACAGTGATTCAACATATTTCAAAAGAAAGTATGTTCTTGCCCTTGTTGTCGAGTATAAAAAAATACTAGTGAGGCAAGTTTTGGAGGATGTTTGCAAGGATTCTTGTCTTTCAGACTTCCTTCCAAAGCCATGGGTCCAACATTCTTTGTTTATGTTAAATGATTTTTCCATGTTGCTTTCTCTTAATACAAAATGCATTTTCCCTTGTTTGTTTTAGCTCACTTGATGCAAAGCATTTTTATTTGATGTCATTTAACCTGTTCTTGTTCTCAGAGGCTTGGTGTCCATAAACAAAGCATCCTGACCAGTTTGGATCATTATGAATAATATGTATTGCTCAGTTCTCACAGCCAATTGTGTGACACTGAGGCCAGCAGCCACCCCCTGAGGCTGACACTGGCAGCTTGGAGACATCTTGTAACTATCTACATGTCGCATGCTAGCACATGCTCGCCTGTCTGTCTGCACATAAGTCAAGTGAACTCTTCTCCTTCCTCATCCTCATCATATTATCCTGCTAAGTATTCCCTGTGCCTGCCAGCTGTGAAAATCCAATGACTTAAAACAAGTATTTGGTTTAGTCCTAGGAGGATGGACAAAGTGAAGAGCGTCAATGTCTCTGAGGCTGTAATTACTTCAGGTCATACATGACAATATCATTATGTGGCCAACCAATAACATCCTCCTTACCTCTAAGGAGGATGTTATTGGTTGGCCACATAATGGTCAAACACACAGAAAAGATACAGTAAAACTCAATTGGAAACACTCGTCCCAACACATACTGTCAATTATACTGACAATGAATCATTGTTTACAAGACAAAGATGCCCCATTATGAACTGCTGATTACATTAGTAGACAAAGATGACACTAAATTCACTGCTATTTCCAATGCAACCCGATATGCTAAAATGACTAATAATCCATTATTCCTTTGTTACCTTACTGAGGCATGTCACTAACCCAACACAATCCTCAAGTAGCCAGCTACAAAAACCACTAGACAGTACTGTAGGCAGTGGTCAACTACTCATGAATAATGTGTTTTAAATGTGCTATATACAAGTTTCTGCTATCATTACATAGCCAACGTTAGGATTAACAGCTGTTTACTTACCAGTCTAGAAGACACATTGTGAGTTCAGAATCAAACTTCCTTCCTTTACCTGCCAAGAGCTGTCTCCTGCACTGGAAAGCAATGCCAATGTTAAATCTTGTATTGCTTCTTATTCTATCGCTTCTTTTCTTCTGCTTAAGTTAGCATGCTAACCAGCTAGCCCCGGCCCATCCCCTTTCGTATGAGGGGGGATTGATAAGTTTGTGGCCTAAGGTAGAAGGAGTCAATTTTGGAAGACCTAGCACATTTATTTTTCAACATAGTCCCCTCCTACATTCACAGACTTAGTCCAGCGGTCATGGAGCATATGGATCCCGTCAGGATCATGTCATGGATCTTGTCAGTGGTCTACTGTGTGGTGACGGTGACCGGCCTTCCAGGACGGGGGTCATCTTCCAGACTCTCTCTCTCTGAACTCAACAGCCCACTTCTTAACCATGCTGTAAGAAGGGGCACCCTTCCCTAGTGTTCCCACCATGACTTCTTTGACCTCCGTGGGTGATAAGCCATTGAGACCGAAGTAGTGAATGACTGCACAAAGGCCGATGTTGTCCATTTTTTCAGACAGTGCTGACTTGTAAATGTTCAATTACGCAAAACAGAAATACCACAGAAGTTATCAACTTTAAACTTTCTGCATAATCACTCGAACGGTCAAACAGGACATGCATGTAACGAGAGCTTCTAACCTCTTGTCTTGAAAACACAATGATGGCTGTAGCTCTTGGCAAGCGACCATCACCACTACTTGCTCCCAGCAGGAAACTATGTTAGGCAGCAGAGAAAACTACCATAAAGCCCCTTTAAACATCACCAAATTTAAATTGCTTAAAATGTAAAACTGCTTGTAACAGTATTAATGATTAATAAATAAATAATTTATCTAGTTTTTTATGTATTTATTTTTGAAGCTAATATTGATCCAAACAAAAAAACTTCCTGCATGTGTTTCACAGCAAAAACATTTTGGCAGTGGTAGGCCTTTATTATGAAACAAACACACCAAGTGTCGACAATGCTAGCAAAATCTGCTAACAGATACTTGACTCATCACTCGGTAATGTTAGTCTGCGATGTAGACATTTTCAGCAGCTTATGTGTGGAAGAGTGTTTGAAACGGTGACATGTCCCCCCATTTTTCATTTATAATCATTATATATAAATTGTTTAAAGCACACTATAATATAGTGTTAAATGGGGGACTTAGAGAAAAGTGTTTTTGTTTGAAACGTTGCATGGAATAAATGAATCATTATAACCTTTTACAGAATTTTTTTGGAGAGAAGATAAAAAGAAAACAAGGAATAACAAAAATTTACTTTTTACTGGAGTAAAAAAGAAGTTGGAGAAGATCTCCCCTTTTGAGCTACTGTCTAATCACCTTATTGGGGTCGTATTGTCGTATTGGGGACACTGGTAAACAGCGCACTCAGGTTATGATCAGGTAACGGGGGTTACTGCTTAGCTGACCGCCTGTTCTCAGATGATCAAAGTTCCCCGCTTAAGGCATGTAATAACACCTGAGTTAGTTCCATTCACTGATAAAGACCATGAAATGCAGTTGAAAGTACTGAAAAGCTAGTAAGTTTACCTTTGAGCTTAGGCCATTTTCTTACATATACTGTTCCCAAAGGTCAAGAACGAATGGTCATGCTTATATGACATTTTGCTGTTCATAACTGCAGACTAATACTGGATAAGCATTAGGGGTGAGAATTTTTGTCCAATCTCACAATTCATTCTGAATCCAAGGCTTGGCGTCCCAGTTCAGTTAAGTGGTGGCTGTGTGAACACTGCCTGACTAACCAAAAAAAGTAGAGAAAGGTGTGTGAAAGTGTGCAGCTTTTTTAAAGTTATTTATGCAGTTAAATCAACTGCATTAACTTGAAAGCATCTTATGCTCCACTGTGTTGTTAAATAAAATAAAAGCTAACAGAGTTGTAAAGTGGGATGTGCTGTTTTGGGGTACCGCTGGTTCTGGAAGTCTCATTCATTTTTCCCAAGGACAATGTTACATGACTAAAAACTCTTTCACAGCTTGGATTGGCATGGAATGCATTGGTCAGACAATAAAGTAGTTGCACTACAATTGTTGGTGGAGTTTTTGCTTCCTCAGACTTTTTCCCTTCTCCATGCACCTTGGAAGTAGGTGAAGTTCTGTCAGAATTCCCTACTCTGCTTCGACATGAAACTCTCCCAGTTGAATCTAAGCTGTGGAGGCCATAGCCACCAGGTTTCTGCATGTCGAGCACCTGCAGTCCCACTACTTTGCCTCACTTCATCAGCATTCATGCTTCATCACCACCACCCCCACCCATACTGTTATGTAGTGCTGTGTGTGTGTGTGTGTGTGTGTGTGTGTGTGTGTGTGTGTGTGTGTGTTCCTGCACTAGTGGTGGTGGAGGAGTGTCTGCAGAGCCTCCATGATCTGGTAGGGTGCTCTGGACCTCTCAACACCCACACACTAAAAATAGCTGCAGCAGCAACAGAAGCAGCAGCAGTGTGTTGAAATACTCGATACCGAAGGCCTTCCAGCAGCAGCATTATGTTTAAATTCTGGTCTTCCTAATTACTGACCCTTAGCTTATCTGCACACTACAAAAACATCCCTTCGCTTAAATCAGTGTTTTTCAAACGTTTTAGGAGTCACAACTTTTTAAATGTTTAAGACCTACACAGTTTTCTACAAAACTATGTTAGTTTATTGTGTGTACAAGGAAATCCGACCAATTTGGGCTGTGCTCCTTAAATTTAATATTTTCATTTTCATGCTGATAATAGGACAACATAAGAATCATTCATCATCTATGGATAATTAGATTCTTAACAGTGAAAGTAAGCATCTGAAACTGCATGCAGAGGACTATTATGACGATAAGGTTAATTCAAATGCATACTGTCAATTATAAAATCAAAAGCAATCCATGGTAAAATACTTTTGTGACATAAAATTAATAGCCAGTAAATAGTTTCAGTAATTTTTCACGCAAAAATGCCAAATATTTCTTTGTTCCAACTTCTCAATTGAGAGAACTTGCTTCTTTTCTTTGCCTTTGATATTTTCACTATTTTTAACATAGATTACTATAGATTAATAGTGAAAAAATCGTTAGTTCCATCCCTTATGGACGTAATGACTTAAGTTATATTAACGAGAACTACTAAGGACTAACTAACTTTCAAATGATTCTCTGTACAACTACAAACCTGTTTTAATTAAATATTAGTCTGATACACCAGTCTAACCTAACCACTGCGCCACAGAAATCTCTGATACAGTGTCTGCAACAGGGAAACCAAAAACATCTCCATCACAGCCATTCTTCAGCTATCTGTCTCTGTTGGCAGACTCAGTGTATCGGTGTATGTGCATGCGTGTGTGCGTGTGTTTGTGTCAAATAAGGAGATTGTGTGTTTTTATTTGTCTGCTCTGTGATTTGTATGTGTCTAATGCTGTGTGTGTGTGTTCCTTTTTCTTATATCCTTGTGGGGACTTCAACCTGAATGCACACTAACCCATGGGGATTCACGTCACCGTGGGGACAGAAATTGAGGTCCCCACGGGTCCAGACTGCTTTTTGAGGGTTAAGACTTGGTTTTAGGGTTCAGGTTAGAATCAGGTTTAGGCCAGGGTTAGGGTCAGGGCTTGGGTTAGGCATTTAGTTGTGATGGTTAAGGTTAGGGTAAGGGGCTAGGGAATGCATTATGTCAATGAGTGTCCCCAAAGGGATAGTGGAACACACACGTGTGTATGTGTGTGTGGGCGTGCGTGCACGCGCGTGTTTGTGTCTGTAGGTGTGATGCAGTAGTTGCTGAAGGCTCTTGAACACAAAAGCGTGGGGAGATGGTCTCCTAGCAACCATGGCCTCCGCAATTCTGTAACCCTTTAGTGCTGCACATGTGGTGTGTCTGGAAACTGAATACCTGCCACAGGCGGTATTAACTCAAGCCATCAGTCATACACACAGACACACAGGTATTTTTCATGCATGGATGAACATGTGAAATTAGTCTAATACCTGCACCCTTACATTCACAGTGTGTAAATAGAGGCTCTTAGCAAAGGCTGCATTCTAAACCACTAGTGATCAGAGCATTGCTTTACTTCAGTTCACTGACCAGGAAACAACAATGGGAAGACTGCATGGCACCAAGTAACTTCATGTCTGAAAACACAAGTTTCTGTCTTCATCTAAGATGTGTATGTCTGTGTGTGTTTGTATGGGAGTGTCTGTGTGCATGTGATCCCTGCATAAAGGTGATTAGTTCTTCAACAGCAGCATGGCTAATTAAAATTGCCTCCTGCTTGTTAACCCCATGCTTCCACCCACCCTCTACAAAGTAAAGCTCCGAGGCTCCAGCTTCACCAGATATCCTGTCAGACCACTGGCTTTGGTGATTCATGATTACTTTATCCTGCCTAAAACACAGGCACAGACACAAAAATAGATTGACATAAAATTAATATTTAATCATATTTTTCATGTCATGTTGTCTCAGAGTTAAGACAGGTCATCTTGGTTTTAATGTACTTAAAACCAAACTAAATCTTTGTCTTGTACATATTACACGCAGTCATTACACAACAATGTACTATTAGGCAACAGATCCACATGAACATCTAATCTCTTTATTTGCCATATTGTTTATAATTATAAAGATAAGGTTGTTTGCCGACTTTGTAAAAAGCAGATGCCTTACTCTACAACCAAAACAAATCTGAGGACTCACCTGCTAGCTTGTAACCCAAGCGAGGCACCGGAGACACAAGAAAAAATCGGAGCAAGAGCATCTGTACAACCTCGTACAACTGCCTACTTTTCACCATACTCATCAACAGCACCCTCGTATTTGGTATTATTTATAACCATTGCATATGCACAAAATGGAACTTGAAACATCCGTACGCCCCTTCCCACTGAAAAGTTGCAATTTATAAACTAACTTGACAGGAGAATGTGTGTACCTGTACAGAAACTCTAACAGGGAACTAGGCTTAGACTGTCACCAGACAAGTTAGTGTGAGAGACAGAGGATTAAACTACAGTGAAAGAACAAACTTTGGAGAAACAACAAAAATGAGTAAAAAACAAATTGGACAGAATGGTTCTGACAAAAACATTGTAACGCTACTGCAAAAGAGTGTGCAGTTGAGTTGAGAGACAATGATGCCAGTCAAAGCACATATAGTAAATCACTTTGCAAGTGAATGTTATCACCTCAATTTTGTAAAACCAAATAAAACCAAAAAATTCAATATGATGAAATTATTAAGGCCAGGAAAACTGCCCCAGAAAACTGCCCCCGTCGCATCTCCACTGAACAGGAGGAGCCTGATACAATTCTCTGCTGAATCTGGCAATCTCTAATAGGCACAGTCAAGGGAAACAAGTTAGAAATGCATCATTTTGCAGCCATAGCAGATTTAGGCTGAACTACAGAATTATACATGAGCCTGATGGTCCTTTATCATATGTATGTAAAGCAATGATTAGTAATAATTAAAAATAATGAGTTTTTATTATTTTAATTTTTGTTACTAATGTTGAAAGCTGAATTTAAATGGATGCAACAGGGAGCTGGAGTCCTGAGGTCACGTCCAGACTAGCCTCTATTCCACTAGCCTCTGTACCTCAATGCATGAGGTACAGAAGCTGATGAGGGGTTTTCCTCAGTTTCTATTAGAAGTTGGTACCTTCATGATTTTTCAAGGTTAAACAACAATTACATTGTGAATGTAGAAAAAAATTACGACTCCCATAAAAATTTACAAGGACAGATTAACATAATTGTGGTTTGGTTTCATCCATATCCATAAAATCTACCAAACTTCTCTTAAAAATCAATTTTACAGATTTTTTTAAGATGTAATCACTGAAGTCAAAAATGTATACAACATTCACTCCACTCTGTCCTCCTGTTATTATAAATATTTCTGAACTAACCACAAGCCCTGTGTTTGCTCATAGACTCATCTCTAAAGGTCGTGCTGTGACCTTAAGCCAGCAAACAATAGGACTTAAACAAAGTTAGCGCTGTCACTTTTTATTCTAAATTTGAACATTCATTCGAACATGGGAAAATAAAGAATATTCGGAGTGTAATGGCCTGTTCGGTTCAAAATTTACAGCGTGTCAGAGCAGGTGAAGTAGTTCGCCTTATGTATATGTACATTTATATACAGGTCCATGACTATAAGGAAAGTGACACAATTTTCGTAATTTTGCCTCTGTACACCACCACAATGGATTTGAAACAAAGTGATCAAGATGTGATTGAAGTGTAGACTTTCAGCTTTAATTCCAGAATTTTACAAAAGTAATGCATTAACCGTTTAAGAATTACAGCCATATTTTTGACCTGTTTTCAGAGGCTCAAAAGTAATTGGACAAACCAACATAATTATAAAAATAAGGATTATTTTTAAAACTTGGATGAAACTCATTTGCAGTCAATGACTGCCTAAACGTCTGGAAGCCATGGACATCACCAAATACTTAGTTTCCTCCCTTGAGAGGCTTTGCCAGGCCTTTTGCTGCAGCTGCCTTCAGTTGCTGCTTGTTTATGGGTCTTTCTACCCTCAGTTTTGTCTTCAGGAAGTGAAATGCATGCTCAATTCGGTTGAGGTCAGGGGACCGACTTGGCCATTGAAGAATATTCCGTTTCTTTGCCTTGAGAAGCTCTTGTGTTGCTTTTGCAGTATGTTTTTGGTCATTAACCATCTGTACTGTGAAGTACCAATCTGGCCATGGAACTGATTGTCGGTCAATTGTCCAATTACCTTTGTGCCTCTGAAAATGAGGGGCTATGTATTAAAATGGCTGTAATTCCTAAACAGTTAATGCAATATTTTTGTTAAACCACTTGAATTAAAGCTGAAAGTCGACACTTAAATCGCAAGTATTCATGCAAATATTTTAGGCACTAAAAGTAAAGTGAGGATGCTTTAAAAAATAAGGCCTTAAATAGTCTTTATCAGTTTACTTCATACAAAGTACAGTAAGAAAAAATCTTAATCAAATCAATAATTGTAACCACCCTTTGCTTTTAAAACTTTAAAACAGGCAGGTAGGTTGTTCCAAGCATCTTCTTATATAAGAACTTGCCTCAGTTCTTATATATACATACACACACACACACACACACACACACACACACACATATACAGTATATGTGTGTGTGTGTGTGTGTGTGTGTGTGTGTGTGTGTGTGTGTGTGTGTAAATACTTAAAGTATTACAAAACTTAACAATTCACGTATGTCTGCATGTGCATGGCTGGCATGGTTAGCTGCAGCTGAAGTCACATTCAACCATCCTTCCTGCCACACATCACCCCCTCAACTGAACTAATCAATATTCATCCACTGACAACATAGATCCCTGTGGCGAAAAAACAGTGAGCCTGATCAAAGCATCATTTCTGCCTCTAATACTTCTGAGGATCGGTCACTAACACCCCATATATTACTGCCTAATGTATATAGTTACTTTACACAAAGGACCAGAAAAATGAGCAACTTCTTCTATCAGTATGTATCAGTGTGTTTGACAGGAGGACCTCAGTAAGTGGTTCCCTTGAGAAGCTCTTGTGTTGCTTTTGCAGTATGTTTTTGGTCATTAACCATCTGTACTGTGAAGTACCAATCTGGCCATGGAACTGATTGTCGGTCAATTGTCCAATTACCTTTGTGCCTCTGAAAATGAGGGGCTATGTATTAAAATGGCTGTAATTCCTAAACAGTTAATGCAATATTTTTGTTAAACCACTTGAATTAAAGCTGAAAGTCGACACTTAAATCGCATCTTGATTTGTTCAAGTATTCATGCAAATATTTTAGGCACTAAAAGTAAAGTGAGGATGCTTTAAAAAATAAGGCCTTAAATAGTCTTTATCAGTTTACTTCATACAAAGTACAGTAAGAAAAAATCTTAATCAAATCAATAATTGTAACCACCCTTTGCTTTTAAAACTTTAAAACAGGCAGGTAGGTTGTTCCAAGCATCTTCTTATATAAGAACTTGCCTCAGTTCTTATATATACATACACACACACACACACACACACACACACACACACATATACAGTATATGTGTGTGTGTGTGTGTGTGTGTGTGTGTGTGTGTGTGTGTGTGTGTGTAAATACTTAAAGTATTACAAAACTTAACAATTCACGTATGTGTGCATGTGCATGGCTGGCATGGTTAGCTGCAGCTGAGGTCACATTCAACCATCCTTCCTGCCACACATCACCCCCTCAACTGAACTAATCAATATTCATCCACTGACAACAGAGATCCCTGTGGCGAAAAAACAGTGAGCCTGATCAAAGCATCATTTCTGCCTCTAATACTTCTGAGGATCGGTCACTAACACCCCATATATTACTGCCTAATGTATATAGTTACTTTACACAAAGGACCAGAAAAATGAGCAACTTCTTCTATCAGTATGTATCAGTGTGTTTGACAGGAGGACCTCAGTAAGTGGTTCCCTTGAGAAGCTGTTGTGTTGCTTTTGCAGTATGTTTTTCGTCATTAACCATCTGTACTGTGAAGCACCATCGTATCAGTTGTGCAGCATTTGGCTGAAGACTCCCGGCTCCCACACTTCACCCATGAGAAAATAACAAAGTAGTTGTGTGCTATATACTTTTCATAATAATACTGGAAAAAATCTTTATGTGATAAAAATTCAAATTCAATCATATCATGGTATCGCGACCAAAAGTAACTCTGCTGCCAGATCTACTGTGGAGGAGTTGGTCTCAAAAAAGGAATCGTTTTGGTAGTATGAACACACAATGATATGAAAATATAGGCAATTGTCCAACTCTAGTGTCAGAAAGATAATGATTCACCTTGCAGGTCAATTTGAGCGTGTGTTCCTAATATTTGCATATTTACTGGGCATTCAGAAAGTGTTTAGACCCCTTCACTTTTGTCACAATTTTTAAGTTGCAGCCTTATGCTAAAATCATTTAAATACATTTTCCCCCTCATCAATCTACACTCAATGCTCCATAATGATAAAGCAAATAAGATTTTTAGAAATTTCTTGTGAATTTATTATAAAGGAAAAACTGAAATATCATATAAATATATAAAAAATATCATGACATAAGTATTCAGACCCTTTGCTTTGACACTTTCGAAATGTAGCTCAGGTGCCTCCCATTTCTCTTTTAGATGTTTCTACACCTTGATTAGAATCCATTTGTGGTAAATTCAACTGACTGAACATGATTTGTAAAGGCACACACCTGTCCATACAAGGTCTCACAGCTGACAGCTGATGTATATCAGAGCAAAAACCAAACCATGAGTTTGAAGGAACTACCTGCAGAGCTATGAGACAGGATTCTGACAAGGCAGAGATCTGGGGAAGGCTAAAAAATAAAATTGTGCTTCATTGAAGGTTCCCAAGAGCACAGTGGCCTCCATAATTCTTAAATGGAAGAAATGTGGAACAAACAGGACTCTTCTGGCTACCCTAGCCGACCTGAGAAATCAGGGGAGAAGGGCCTTGGTAAGAGAGGATACCAAGAACCCAGTGGTCACTCTGGCTGAGCTCCAGAGAGTTTGGAGTTTGCAAAAAAGCACCTAAAGAACTCTTGGACTGTGAGAAACAAAATTCTCTGGTCTGTTGATACCAAGATTGAAGAGTTTGACCTCAATTCCAAGCATCATGTCCGGATTGAACCAGGCACCGCTCATCACCTGCCCAATACCATCCCAACAATGAAGTGTGATGGTGGCAGCATCATGTTGTGGGGCGTTTTTCAGCAGCAGGGACAGGGAGACTGGTCAGGATTGAGTGAAAGCTTAACAGAGCAAAGCACTTAGAGTTCCTTAATGAAAACCTGGTCTAGAGCACTCAGACTGGGCCGAAGGTTCACCTTCCAACCAAACAGCCAAGACAATGCAGGAGTGGCAAAGGGACAACTCTGGGAATGTCCTTGAGTGGACCAGCCAGGGCCCTGACTTGAACCCAATCAAACATCTCTAGAAAGACCTGAAAATGGCTGTCCACCAACGGTCCCCATCCAACCTGACAGAGCTTGAGAGAATCTTCAGAGAGCAATGGCAGAAAATCCCCAAACCCAGGTTTGCAAAGTTTGTTGCTTCAAGAAGAGTAACCAAGAAGACTCGAGGCTGTAATCGCTGCTAAAGATGCTTCATCTAAGTACTGAGTAAAGTGTCTGAATACTTATGTCAATGTGATATTTCAGTTTTTGCTTTTTAATACAGTTACAAAAATGTCTATAATTCTGTTTTGGCTTTGTCATTATGGAGCATTGAGTGCAGATTGATGAGTGAAAAAATGAATTTAAATGATTTTAGCATAAGACTGCAACATACCAAAACTTGAAAAAAAGTGAAGGCGTCTGAATACTTACATACAGCCAAGGTCATAAAGAACTATCTTCAGAGATAAGAAGAAACAAGGAGTTCTGCAGCAGATCTTCTGGCACACCAAAGAGCCCTGATCTCAACATCATGGGGTCAGACTGGGATTACATGAAGAGGCAGAGGACACTGAGACAGCCTAAATCCAGAGAAGAACTGTGGCAGGTTCTCCAAGATGCTTGGAAAAACCTACCTGCCAAGTACCTTGAGAAACTGTGCACAAGTGTACCGAGGAGAACTAGTGCTGTTTTAAAGGCAAAGGATGATCACAATTATTGATCTGACTTAGGTTTTTTAGTTTACCTTACTTTGTATGAAAGTCAGCTGTTAAATGAAGACTATTTATGGCATTATTTTTGAAAGCATGCTCACTTTACTTTTAGTGTCTAAAACATTCATACAATATGTACAATTACATATGTGTAAGTGAGGTTTAAAACATATTCCATTTACTGAAAGTACAAAAAATAGGTGCAGCTACATGCTGCCAATTACATCCTATAGCAGTATTTTTACAATGTAAACACGCTCTTAAGACGTTCAAGCTAAGACTAACTGGCTTACTATTCATTAGAAAGTGTAGTGTTTCCATTTGGAATATGTGAGATGGCATATTTGCAGCGCTTTTGCCAATCCATCTCTTGGAAGTGGATTTAGGTAAGTGGGAGCAGACAGGCTGACAGGCTGAGCTTAGTGTGAGCATCAGCATTGACAGAGAGCTGGGGCTGATAAAAGAACATTACGAAATCCACCAGCATCCTGCTAGAACAACAGTTTATAACAGTGTCAAGCAAAACACTGATTTTACTCATGTAAAAAATGCCAACACATTAAAAACATAATTGTTAGGTGGAAACGGGAGGCTGCCTAATGGGCTGCCATTACTACTGTAATATCAGCCTATTAAAGATAATCAGGTCTCATGATAATTAGATAATTGCCAAATGTTCCATATGTATCAGCAGTTTGAAAAAGACATTAAAAATTGAGTAGCGTGCAGTGTCCATTGGACAACTGGAAGAAATAATATAAATGTCATAGTAAAGTACAACAACATAACAACACAGGGGGCCAGATTTACTAAGGCATGGCATCTATTTTCAGGCGCATATGTGATGCATTCTGCCCCAGACACGATGTATTCATCAAACAGACACCGCAGGCTGGAGTCACAATTTGTGAGTGATTTTTTACGAGTGTTTGCAAGGAGCACCCCACTCCTTAGTGAATAGGCAAAGGACAATGTCACAAATAATAGGAGGAGACATGTGAACAAAGGCTGATCGTTTATTCTGCTGAATTTATTGAGGTCACACAATTTGCAACTCAGTGTTGCAGTCAGTTTGCTGTGAAAATTCTCCACCTCTGGAGAACAGGTATAAACACAGCACAGAAGAGATTTACTGTATATCAATTACACGGATGGTCGCAGTGGAAAAACGAAACAGGCATTAAATATAAGCGTCTATACAACTAAAAGCAGATTATTAGAAGCAAAATGAGGCAAACGAATAGTGTAAGAGGAATTTTGATTTTTGCTCACCCAACTTGAATTTGAACTTGACCATCAATTAACTGTAAATTCACTGCAGACATTAACTTAACTTCTTTTGTCAAGACATTCAAGTGTGTTCGGCTGCATTGACCTCACATTTAACATCCATATGAACACCATCTCCAACTTCAACTGCTCTCCAGTTGCTGCTGGATCAGCCTAATTTGTCTTTTCACTTATTTTTGTTCCACATCAACATGTTTATTCCTTCCAAATGTATTAAGAATTTGATATAATGTATGCTAAAAATGATTATATCATAAGTTTAAGAGTTTTTCTCTGGAGGAGTAGAACAGCTCCACCTACAATCGGAGGATCTCACGACACAAAATAAGACTGATTATCCAGAAATCATTAACTGTGTAAAGAGAAGACATGTAATGTCCTATAAAAAGGACTGTAGCCCATACAGAACATATGTGATACATATTTTTGCAATAAACTTTTCAAAAAGAAATTCCCACCCCTCTCTGTGATCTTCTTTTCAAACCCAATATCTCCACGCTTTATCCATCCTCAGATATTCTCAGTACAGATGAGATGGCTGTGGCCAGTGTACCTTCAGCCATAAGTGCAGTAAGTTCATCAATTTTCCTATAAATTGAAATGATAAATGGCTCAATAGTGTTGGAAAACATTAAGGCTGTTGCCTACTCACATTAACAAGCATCACAGTGACATCAGAACTTGTGAGAGATGCAGCCACTGCAGCTTGGGCCACAACATTGGCTGACTAAGGTACGTTGGCATGTAGAGAAATTTCTCCAATGTGAAACATTTTGGATATACATGCTGAATACTGTGACACCTCATGGTTTAAATGAACAACTCACCGTAAGGATACTCAGTTGTGTTAGAGAATCTGATGATGGGAGTTTCCTTGAATGTTTGGACCCAGACTTTCTTTAGGCACCCACACACTGACAAGGACATTACAGCAGATTGCAGCATAATTGAGACACTGCTAAAACTGACAAAAAAAATGACACGGGCCCACATCATACATCCATGTTGTTGTCTATTTTATACACCCATGCTTATTGTCCTTTCTTCTTGGATCCCCCCCACCCCCTTGGGAGCCTCTAGGGGCAGCCCTTCAGACAAACACATTTATACATAATCCTATTAGAGGGAGAAAGTGCCCTCTCTCCCTCTCTCTCTCAATCTATTCATCTGTCAATACTTCCTCTATCTCGCCCGCCCCTCCCTCTCTCCCTTGATCCACTGTCAATGCCAGTCAATACCTGCTATCTCTGCTCATTTTCAAATTCTAATTCAAACAGGCTTTGCAGCAGCCATGAGCAATCTGTGTCCAACTATAGCAGCATAGAGCTCAATACCTCAACCTTGTGTCAGATTCATTTTGGGGCACAAAGTGATGGAGGCGACATGCTATTCTCACTGTGCTGCTGTTCACGCAGTACTGCTGTTACTTCTGTACTATACAGCCTGTCAAAATTCCCTCATAGCTTTGTCTTTGTTTTTCCTCCCTCTGTCTTCGTCTCCATCCTTGACAAAGTTCCTCCAGAGCCACAGACAAAATTGTACAACTGCTTTCCTGTTTTCACAGGCTGAGTAGAACTCAACTGGTTTTGATGTTCAAAATCATAACATTTCATATTAATCTCAGCTAAATTTTAGAATGTATTTTTACACAGAACAAGGACTCTGGATTTTATCCCCGATCACTTACACTAAAATTGCTTCAGGAAAGGATCTCTTCAGGACCAGACAGACAAAAGCAATGATTCCAGTGACCAATAACTCTTCAATGTACTGTACCATGGGCATGAGAGTACTATTTTAAGATAGACTTGAAAAATTGTGGACCTATCTTTAACCAACCAAACAGGATTGGATAGGATTATTTAGTAAATGAGATAGGTTTGGACAGTTGATAATAGACATCCCCCTACTTTCCGCACTCATTGTTCTGCACTCTAGTTTAGCCTTGCAAAATAACCGGAAACAGTTTGTGAAAGACATTTCCTATTATAGAGTACTACACATGAAATCATCTATAGCTAGCCTGCCTATAGCCGAGAGTTCATAACAATCTTTCTTAGATTTTCTTCACCATACAGACTTCCAGTTCAGACTGTATGTTGGTATAATTACATTAATATCCATCAAACAGCATTTGTGTGGAAATACTCATATCTACAACACAAGCTGTCTATCTGAACAGGACTCACTGGAGGTCCAATGTGCCCATAACTAGCTGGAGCTTGTGGTTGTATCAGGGTGGGTGACAAAAATCATGTTCTCATCATTATTCTTAGAATTATAGTGTATTTTGATTGTTTACCCTTCATTATCATTGTTCTGATGACCTTAATGCATGTGAATACAGAAAGGTCAATAACAGCAGGTCAATAATTCACCCGACAGATGCTGCTCACACCTCTGGGAAACACTGCATTGACGCTTGCTGATGGAACAGTGCAGGGCAAATTACACTTTTCACCAACAGCTTTAAAGCACATGACTGCTCGAGACTTAAAAACTGGACTAATGCCAGTACACCTCTGCTGATAAGCATTAACATGGATATAAGGATAATTCTGGTTCATTACAACCTGGGTCTCACGTCTCATGTTTCTTGCCTCATTAGACTTTTCCAATTCAGAATTTCTTTTATCTTTGACTCACTAACATGAAAGTTGGCTAAGCCTCATTCATTTCTCCATGTTACTTCTTACGCCTCAGAATCAATGTAATTTTATGATTCTGAGGCCTTGTAAATTGACGAACAGATAGTAGGGTCATGGGTTGAGATCCAAATTATTTTAGCACAATTGAAAAAGTTTAATGTTTTATGATAATTATCGCAGGACTCTAAAATATGTGATTGATTCAGCATGATTGTGTAAAACTGGTTTGGATGAGCCTGTGAGAACGTGAATCCATATGTGGAATGACTCTTAGATTAGTCAAAAAACAGTGAGATCATGCCACCTAAAAAACAATATTTTTCATTGAGAGAATAATAAATTGTTCTAACGTGGTAGCATAAAAGCCTTAATATGCTTCAAATGAAGTGCTTTTTGGCTCATCTAACAATTCTTCCTCTCTGGTGGAAGAATTGGGGTGAAGACTGTATCTAGCATCTTTTGTAACATCTTTTGTAACTTTAACTATGTAGGTTTAACTTTAAACATTTGCAAAAAGCTATTTCATAGTTAGAAATAAATAATACTCAAACACTGAGAAGGCGGCCTTATTTATGTGAAAAACCTGCCAATTTTACACCTTATTTTTTACAAGTTGATAAGCTTAAAATATTGATGTGAGATGAATAAAGGTTTAGGTGGTTAATTCTACTGAGTTAGATGTGACACTATCATCTTTATAATTCCTCTCAAGAAGAGTCACCACTCTGCTGGTCTTGTCGAGCTACAAAAACAGCCCTCTTACAGCCATGATTGTTGTTACAGAGCAATGATTTTTTTCTCCTCACAAATGATCCTTGGCTGGAGATGTTTGTCATTTTAATCAGGATAAAAATGAGAAGCTGCTACCTTTTTGACACTGCTATTTACTTATCAGAAAGTTGCGGAAGAGGTAAAAAGGTCCGATAACAGATTTGCTTGTGTTGTAACTTAACAAATCTGGCTATTTTGAAAACCAGCAACCAGATCCAAGACGGAAACAGCTACTGGAACCCAACCTGGGAGAGGGATCACGGAGGAGGTAGGACGCAGCAAGGATGAGGCTATGACGGCATTTCACCCCATATTCAAGTTTTTCAGAACAAGTAGAAACACTTTGACTCTGGAGTTGGTCAAACAGCATGACATACACACTAGTTTGTTTGAAGCATACTGAGGCCTTCATAGACCTTCCCATTAAAGTCAAACCTCCTACTATATTTCTAGGATACAGTGACGTGTATGCCTGATGCATCTTTCTACCACTCTGCTCACTGATTACATGCATGAAAAATTAATAGCTCAGACTGCAGCCTTGTACAAATTGCTGCCCTTTCATGTCACAACATCAACAGGAACTTAACAGTTTGTTGATTCTGTCATGTGGGTAATAAGGGAGGGAGGAGTGGGACAAAGATAGAGCCCAGGGAGAGCAAAGCACAACTGCCCTGGGGTGCATTTCAGCATTTTATTAAGCCAACAGCCTGGTATGCTAAAGCTTACTAAATGCTTTTCCACAGCACACAAATACCCAGCGCTACAGTGCAGCGCTACAGTGAGGCATTACATTGCAGTGTCCATGAAACACTACAATCACCTCACTTCAACCCACTGTAACCCTAAATCATAACCAGGGTAGTAGTTACTACAGATGTAGTGATATGGAATTTGAGAGCAGATAACTATAAGATAACTGTAACTGGTAAGTATGTCTTTGAATAACTAATAATATTAGTCTCACAAATGCAAAATGTGGAAAATAAAATAAATGTATAATCTTAGACTGGCAAGTTTATTTTTCTTACTTGACATATTCTTGGATTAAGTAATGTTTACCTAAATCCCTCGGACTCCACTGTTTAGAGAGGCTGCAGAGGGAGGAGGGGTTGGTTGGTCCCAGCCTCACAGTCCAAAAGAAATCAATACATTTTCCGATACATGGCTAATTAGGCTCAACCATTACCTACAAATAGCGTTTGTTTTTAGCTTATTCATAAAAAATTTACTATTAGCATGACGAGCTCCATACGGCTGTGTAAAATATTCTGATTGTTCGTTAGGCAGGGTTTTCCCCACGTTTCTGGAGGGTTCCAGCATTGTGATGACTTTTTTTTTTTTTTTGGGGGGGGGCTGTGTTGTGTAAATATGCATTTTCACATTGTTTTGGAGCACTGACAGCTCAGTATTTATAAAAACATAACACAGGTTGTTGTTTTTCATAGAAACTCAGACATTGGCAAAAAGACTTTCCCAGTGGCCACTAGTCAGCTGACTGAGTTACTGTAGCAAGTCGACTTCTCTCTCACTCTCATTCCTCTCCCAGAATCATTTTCTCTGACAGTTGACATTTTTCAGACTTCAGTCTTTTTGAGCTCATCATCTGTGGCAGGTGTAATTCTTGGCTGTTTGACAGATTTTCTCCCTGGTTTATTTCTGCTGTAAAGACGTCAGGAGACGCTAAGTACTCGTTAGGAATTTATTTCCTCTGTGGCAGCAGGACATGTTGAACCAGCCTCTGAAACTCGTGCAGGTTAAACTGGACTAACCAAACACTTTTAAGGCTGAAAAAATTCAGTTACTCACTATAGGTGGACTCGAAAACACCCACTAGCCTAGCAATATAATAAGGTTACAAATAACACTACAGTCTTTTACACTCTGCAAAATACTGTAGTTACACTGGTACTCTCTCCATTCAAAAAGATTATCGGTTTTAATGAGTGAACACGTAATTGTCTCGTCCTCAAATATAAGACAGCCCCCACTTTTTTAAACCTAAGTTTCAGAAAAAAAATACCGTCTTATATTAGGGTCAATGCGGTATCCTTTCTATCCAGACCCGTAGAGAACTCTCAGCATAGTTTTTTCCGTTCATTAGGTTTAGGCCCTGCACAAAAATGCTTAGGCACTGCATCTAAGTCTGATAATGGTAGGGAAAACCCTGATTAGGTGTTGATAAATTGATCATACTGTTTCCCTTACAGGTGTATTTTGTTGCACTCATGAATAATATGCACTATTGTCGTTATGGCTGGATTTAAAAAAAAACATCTGTTTTCCAATTAATCAAAATTTTTATGTGAATGATCCACTGATTCTTCAAATTCCTAGACCAGTCTTTGCATTCGTGCCTTTTCTCAGTAAACATGTACACCTGTGCTAAATGTTATGTGTATGCAGTGGTTACCTGTAAGTGGTTCAGTTAGAACTGCGTGATGTGTAGAATGTCTTCTGTGTAGAAACTGAGTTATTACAATTTTCACAAAAAGGTTAGCTGGCTACATGAGCTGCATTCAGTCAACGACAGTCTCATAATCTGTGATGTGAATAATTACTGTCTGCGCAGATCCACCGCAGTTTACAGGGCTGTCATGACTCAGGATGGTTAGCTGACTGTGGCTATTTTGTAGAGCATCGCAATTATGAGAGGGATAGACGAAAAAAGACTAGCGAGATTAACTCTGGCTACGAGATGTGAAGCCGTGGAAGTCGAGGGAACAGTGTCAGCGTCAGTCAGTCCCTCCTGGGGAGAGAACAATTAATTAATTAGCAAGCAGACTTTCAGTTTCTGGTGATGCTTTTGTTTCTATTATTTTTTCTCAACTGTTCAAAAATTCTGAGAAGCGTTTTAGGCAACACTGGTATTCATCTGATGCAACTGAATCATCAAGAATTGAAACTAATTTAATCAGATCAAAATTAATCAATTCTAGACCTTCTGAATCAAAATCAAATCACATCGGATAATCAGTGCCTAATTTTTATTCTCTCCACTGTGTTATCGCTGAGGTGTCTCTTGTCTGCAGCCACTATCGGACGTAATATTACATTGGCAATTACCATTGACAGAACAATAACAATATATTAATTTTCTTACTTATCTGCAAATAATATACAGTTAGGTTCATAAGTATTTGAACAGTGACACAATTTTTGTAATTTTGTCCTCTGTCCACCACCACAATGGATTTGAAATGAAGCCATCAATATGTGGTTAAAGTGTAGACTTTCAACTTTAATTAAAAGGGGTTTAACAAAAATATCACATTAACTGTTCAGGAATTGCAGAAATTTTTATATATAGTCCATCATTTTCAGAGGCTCAGACGTAAATTGGACAAACCAACGTGATTATAAATATAAGGATTATTTTTAATACTTGGATGAAAATCCTTTGCAGTTAATGACTGCCTGAAGACTGGAACCCATGGACATCACTAAATGCAGAATTCTGTGATCATCAACTTTAGTTGTCTTCCGTGGTCTTCCAGGCCTTTTGGTGTTGACGAGCTCGCCAGTACATTCCTCTTTTTAAGAATGTACCCAATTGTTGATTTGGCCGCTCCTAAAGTCTCTGCCATCTCTCTGATAAGTTTGTTTTTTCAGACTAACGATGGCTGAAGGAGGCAGAAAAAATTTGTATTTGTAAATTTGCATTGATACCTCTTTGGACAGCATATTAAGAGAGCCCATGAACAGCTACCAAATTCAAATTCAACACTTGGGATCAACTCCAGACCTTTTATCTGCTTAATTTGTCATGAAATAATGAGAGAACAGGCCAAACCTGACCACGAAACTGATTGTCAGTCAATTGTCCAATTACTTTTGACCCTCTGAAAATGAAGGACTATGTGTAAAAATGGCTGTAATTCCTTAAGGGTTAATGTGATATTTTTGTGAAACCACTTGAATCAATGCTGAAACGTACAATGTGATAAATTAACTGTATATATATCCAAAGCAGTTTTCAATTTGCCTCTCATTCACCCATTCACACCGATGGCAGTGAGCTACCATGCATGACATTGGTCTGACCATCAGGGGCAGTTTGAGGTTCAGTGTGTTGCTCAAGGACACTTGTATATGCGGAAAGGAGGAGCTGGGGATCGAACTGTCAACATAGCTATTATAGCAAAGAAGTCCCTTGGTGAAGCTTCAAAAGTGCTGGTTCTTACATTTCCTGTAATGCAACGCAATAGTGTTTTTTTTATTTATTTTAATTTTGACCCTATTAATCTGGTAAACACCCATGTCTTTCAGCTCCTCCTGCAGTTCATTAGACAGGCTTCTACTTAAAGCCTGTCATCAGGCTGACTAGGACTCTAAATTATGAGTTAAATGAATCTCTGTATATAATTGGTACACATCACAGTTAACATCTGATAGAAATAGGATCATAGTGTAGATTGACTTTGTAAGACAACACAGTGTTTTTAAATAATAATAATCTCAGTAAGACGTGCACGCATTGCAAATATTTCGGCAGGCTAAATTCACAATCAATTTCCATTCCATCATTAATACTCTTTATATAACTGCCCATTGTTAATAATGGCCCCTCAGTCATAGCAGGTTAAGTTAGTCAGCAAGATCAGATGTATCAGTTTCTTAAAAGCTACATGGCTTTTAACAAACGGATAGTGTTTGGAAGCTACATTTTTGCTCAGCACGCCCACCCTCAACACACCGTCAGTTGAATACCTCACCTCTTTGTGTCCTCAAGCAGGAGATGCTAGAGACAACATGAGTATATATGACAGATATGGCAGCAGCTTAGTAGCTCGAGCATGATGATATGAATATTTCAACCATGTGCTGCTGGCACAACACATAAGCTCAGTGCCCCACCCCATAGCTGGGATCAAATGTCAAGCTGACTGCCAGACATGTAGACGTATGCAGTGTGGAGTCTTCGTCTGTGCTGATAGATCCAAGTTCAGCACTGATCATTAAACCAATTAGGAGCGTTAAGATTGTTAAAAAAAACATCAGCTACTGATATACCTCACATTATTGTCTTTAGTTCTTCACTGACCTCATTATTTCTTTTATTCTTGTGAATTAAGGGGCAAAATATTCCCACTACAACCAAAGAGTTTAGGGCGAATTCCTGTTCACAGCATCTTTTAAAGTTATTAATTAGTGGCACTGTTTAACAATCACGCTGATAGAAAAAGTGCACCCAATTTCTTCCCTCACAGTAGCTCAACAAACTAGAATTCGGTGCCACCACAACACATGCTGAGACTTGAGTTTGGAAAGCAGCTGCAATCAGACTTACATTAACCTCCAGTATTTTTTTGCATATAGTGATAGCAAACATCAAATTCACGAAAGGTTGTTGAAAGGCATTCTAGGAAATGCTAACTAGGGGCCAGTTTGAGTAAAAAACAAGTTATGACGCTTAAAGGTATTCTCATAACAAGTGCAAATTTATGTGTGATATCCACAAAAAACCAAGCAGTGTTTCTGATGCTTGTTGTAAACCAAAGACACAAATTAGTGCCCTGGGAAAAAAAAACTTTTGGAGTTGTGCAGTTTCTTGCAAAATCTCCAGTCAGAAAAAAAAGTCTTCACTAATATACATTCAATTCAACTCAATTCAATTTTATTTATATAGCGCCAAATTATAACAGAGGTTATATCAGGGCACTTTTCATGTAGAGCAGGTCTAGACCGGACTCTTTATAGTTATATTTACAGAGACCCAACATTCCCCCCTGAGCAAGTGCTTGGCAAAAGCGGCAAGGAAAAACTCCCATTTAACAGGTAGAAACCTTGAACAGAACCCGCCTCATGGTTGGCGGCCGTCTACCTCCACCGACTGGGTTGAGGGGGGGGGGTAATAGTACAGTACAGGTAAAACATAAAGATGTGTAACAATAATGAGACTAAAAAAATGTATGTCTCTGTAAACACATAAACATAAACACAAAATTGACTGATTCATGATATCAGAAGAGGACAAAAAGCCTTGTGAGCATGGATTACAGACGAGTCCATAAGTATATGGACAGTAAATTAATAATTTTGCCTCTATACACCACCACAATGGATTTGAAAGAAAGCCATTAAGATGTGATTGAAGGGTAGACTTTCAGCTTTAATTCAACCATTTAGAAATTAAAGCCATTTTTATACAGTTATAGGCATCCATCAATAAACTACATTTAGGTGCCATACATTTAATTTCCTTTTCCTCTAAGTCTCTTGTTTCACTTGTATGCTGTTACAATATTTCCAGGGAGGCATGGTCCCAGGCTTCTTGATCTTGACGTAGGGCTGGTTATTGATTGAAATTTTTCCAATACTAGTGCTGATACAATACCTGATTCTAGGTATTGATGCCTAAGTATTTCTACATACTTTGAGAGATATACAGTAAACATATTTTTCCACAAAACCTTTTTTTCCATTTAACAAAAACAGCCAAAGTTTTCAAATGTTAAAAGTACAAATCAACCCTGTTCCCTAAGATTACCTACAACTCATTTGCAACACCAAACACATTTTGAGGGAAACATGTTGCCAAACAGATTACAATTTCTTATAATATAATGAGAAGATGTTGTTAATTAACGTATCTGGCAAGTGATTACGTTAATTACGCGACCACAACGTAATTGATAGAACAAATTTTTACTACATAAATAATTCCTTGGAGACAGGCTTGGTCTAAACACGAGTAGCTGCACAAAAATGTTGTCTAAATAATAGTTTTGATTGAAATTGGGAATTGTCAGAACAAAGGGTATAATTACGAATCTAGCCACATACTCAGTGCCAGCTTTCAGTACTTATTTAGTAGTTATTTAATAATCAATGCTATGGACAAAGTATTGTACAGTTGTAACGCACAGTTGACAATCATATAAAACAGAGAAAAGTATCACATTCACACACTGGTGAAGCTGGAACCAGAGAATGTTTGACAATATTGATTAATTGAATAATCCTTTCAGTACTTCTTATTAGCTTAATTTTTTTACCTTTAAGCTAAGTCACCTAGCCATCATCAGACAATACAACAACGTATTTATACACAGGTTATCACCCAACCTCAACCAAGACATCGGCATGCTCACGATACATAATTCTACGGAAAAAATGAACAGATGCAGAGTGGCAAGAAGCAGGGGGCCAGAAACAGGCTCTGGTATCCCGATCGCCTTCTAGGTTGTGCAAAATGCAGAAATAGTTCAATTTTTCTCATAAAAATCACACAAACAGGCCACTACTTGTCCAGGTGCAGAAACGCCATTATCAAAGCCATTATCTCCACAATGGACGTTCCAAGCTGATAACATTTTGACCCACATCTGCAACATGTGATCACAAGATCAAATGATCTCTGATAAGTAATCAATTAATACTACACCTGTGAATGATGAGAGTGCACCAAACCAGTTGGTTATTTGAACAAAGCCTCTGATCTGTGTGACAGGAGTCTGACAAACGTCCCAGTATTTGTATAATGCTCCAGAGCCCACAGGGCAGACCTGCAGTAGTGATTTACATGAGGCCGAACAACCCTTGCAACACAAATTTAACAGCCATCAATTATGAACTCAGCCTTATGAGCTTTCTTGCCGCCGGGAGAAACTGCAATGGTCTATATTCTAGATGCGTCCCACACCCTCACTATAAAGGCAAAGAATGTCATTCCAATATTACATTTTCCCATCAAATGCTTTGGGCAACTACAGAACACCAGATTCTGTTCCTCTGCTGTGAATCCAAAAAATCAAATACAATTGTTCTAATTGTCACCTGGGGCAACCGCAAGTTCATATGTCAGATATACAACACGGGAACATTGAACGTCTGCTCTCGAATCCGAAAATGATCCCATAAACCAAGCAACACTTAATCCTGTGCAAGTTGACGAGACTTTTTGGTCGTTTTTTCGCCACTTCCCTCTGTGGGAGATTATGGCGAACAGCGAGGAGCAAATCTGAAAATGGACATTTCACTGAACTAATTTCGTTCACTGACGACTGTCTGAATGCCGAACTTCCCACAGGCAATTACCGATTCAAAAATGGCTGTTAGGTTATGTGCTATGAAACAGGCGAATTTCCCCGTAAGCAAGTTCATAGGAAATTAAAAGATCTCCAAGGGAATTTGGTGTTTGGTCTCTTCTGATACAGAGACACCTATTAGGGCACAGACCGGGAAGCCAGGGTATTTCTGCATCTTGAAAAGTACAAGGCTACTTAAGGTGGTGTTACAAAGGTAAAGGATGGTGCCTTACTTCTCCATTTCGAGTGCCTCCTCTCATGGGAGGCGCCTCCATCCATCATGAGGATGAGAGATGCTGCGAGGGGGGATTTGGATGACCTGGCAAACCAAGCATCAACACACACTGATAATGGGTTTGTCGGTGGGTCTGCTGCTAGCATACCGCTCGAAAAGCAGGTTAGCTGCATTCCAGCAAAGAGACGGCAATTTAGACCGACAGGTGCAACAGCATCATCATCCAGCCGCACAGCCCTTCCTATGCCGCTCCTTACACCTTGACAAATATCCGGAGAAAAATGCCCAAGCCAGCAACCAACAACCCAGTGAGCGGAAAGAAAGCAAGCCTGAATTCATGCATCTGTTTTTCATTCCGAACATTGCTGAAACGTAAGAGCGAATAAGTGAGCAGCTAGCTAACACCCGCTTCAGCGCCGCGACCGAACGGACCTCTGTTAGCCTCGTCTCTGGGCTGGCTGTCTCCCTCCGCTCTGAGATGAGACGTTGAATACAGCAGCGAGCAGGGAGGGGGAATACAGCGCGGATATAGTTAGACTCACCTCTCTGCCATTTTTCTGACGGTTTTTAAAACCCGTTTAGAATAAATCCCACAACGCCTCCCATGTTGCCGAAATTGCGATCGCCGCAGTCAACGAGTCACTCCTGCCAGCCCAGTGTAAAGCTATCAACAATAACGAACTCGACGTCCGATCATTACCTTCACAATAAAAGCTTCTTACCAAATGTGTAAATGTGGCACCTATTTCGTAAATACAAAAGTATCTCAAAAAATATATAAATTTGAGACAGTACACTAGTTGTATGCCAGACAATCATTGTCACATAAATATACAAGAATGATAAAAAAATTTTAAACACTACTGAAGACTTGTTTTCAAAGCCCATTTAACAAAATAACAATTACTGGCTTCAAAAGCCTCATTTTACCTTTTTTAAGTAATGGCAAAACACAACCATTCAATAATCACTTTGCAGGGCACAACTACAAACAAAAATATATTATTTTAACTCTAATGAAAAGTATTTTATCCCTCAAAGAGGACCTAGTTACAAAACCTAAGAAGCATTTCTTTACATCTCAAAAGCTTCCATAGCAAAGTGGCCAAACTGGGTTTTTTTTATTAGAACACATTATGTACATGTATAACTGTTGAAGTTCATGTAAAATAATGTAGACACAAATGGCAACTTGAACAAATAGCATCACACTTGTTTAGGTTGTAGTCACATCAGAAGGTAAAGAGTCAGTCAGCAGAAATTACCACTACAATTTTCAGTGTTATAAATTTATTTATTATATATTTTCAATATTCAGCATTTTTTTTTTTTTTTTACCATAGAATCACCAAAGTTAGACAAAAAGCATTGACAAAACCACAAATGTTCACACTATGTACCATTTTATTCTGAAGTTAACATTCAAGAACTTCCGGTAATGGTGTTGCTCATTTTAGCTAACTTGACGCAAAACGTACTGCTTGTTTCAAGCGGCGATGCACTGATGTTGAATAAAAACGACAGTACATATGGGATTGTTGTAAGTAATATACTGCTCACCAGAGATTTTATTCCTTTGTCGGGATGTGGGGGGTGGCAGCAAATCCCAGCATGCTCTGGGGCACACTGGACAAGTCTCCGATGCATCACAGGGCTACCAAAGAAATGAAGACACTCCTATTCCAAGCTTACCTGAGGACTATTTGGAGACGTCCACCCATGTGACTGTGGGATGAAACCCACGAAAAAAAACTGAAAGCATGAGAACTCGCAACAGAGAGGACCAGGAATCCAACAACTTCACGAAACCCAACAAAGTTAGACCTTTTGACCACCACTTCCCTTTTTACCAGGTGATTAAGCTTTTCAGTTTCATGCCATCCATATAAAAGGGCTAGTCTTTGGGATTTGTTTTTCTCTGTCAACATGGACGCAGCCAGACTAGGGAGAAATGGCTGGCAGATGAGGGAGAGTGGCCGGGAGAGGGAGAGGTGTATATGTGCATGATGATAGACTGCTGAGAGGAGGAAGACCCAGAGCTGTAGTCTCAGATGAGATAAGATCTACTACAATTGATCATGTCACAAACCATAAGGCATCAATGAGAAAGGATGATCTGAGAGAAGGCAGCCAAATCTTCCACCATCAACAGTGGTATCAATTGTCAGAAATGTCTGGTAAACCAACAGGTAAGATTTGTTTTCTATAAGAGCATCTGACTGAACCTTGTGCTTTAGGATCCAGCGCTTACCTCCCGCTGGGGGAGGAGGGAGGGTTTTGAGCAGGACACTGCCATCGCTGCAAGTCACATCAACTTCCTGTTAATGCTGAGAGTTATTTTATATCAGCTACATCTTCCCTGGTTCAACATGCAGGGAACATCCTCCTGATAACTGTGTGTGTGTGTGTGTGTGTGTGTGTGTGTGTGTGTGTGTGTGTGTGTGTGTGTGTGTGTGTGTGTGTGTGTGTGCTGATTGCGGCCTCAGGTGGACATACAGCAGAACTTCGGCTGCCTGTCCCAACTCAGCATTTGGTTGTGGAAGAAAATAATCCCAACCTACATTAAAACATTTGGCTTCATAAATATTCATTATCGAGGAAACGTGATATTTGATTTGATCTCATTTAGAAACCAAATTTATAAACTAATAAATGTTAGCATTATGTTAACATTTCATCTTTTGGAGAGAGCCACTTCCACATTATTCCTAAGAGTAATGATACCGTTGATGACAAGTTGAACTGTAAATCTATAAATATGATTTCATCTAAAATAGCAACACACATAGTGATAATTGCTTAACCAAATGCTTTTTGGAGATCAAGAAATACTCCCAGTGCATTTTCATTATTTTCTGTTGCAGTTGATAATTCCTCCATCAGTGCCAGTGAATTAGTTCTACCAGATCTAAATCTGAACTGGTGTTCTTATTGTATATTATATTTAGTGATGAAATCATTCAGTCACCTCTGAAATATTTTAGAGAACTGGAAGAGCAGACCAACCTGGAGAGACTGATTACCAGTGTGTGTCAGTGGTTTCACCACACACTCCACATACTTTTTGTGGGAGAATATCAGCTGCATTCCTGTCTGTGAAGTTCTTATTCTTAATTCTTTTACATTTTCATCTGTTCCTCTTTATAACTAACTTATTGTCAACGACATTAACAACCACAAGATAAAAAAGAAAAAAACAAATTCTTATCTATAATAGGTGAATCATTTTTGTAAGACAACGGGTTGGGTAACCTGCTTTTCCACTTCCTTCCCTTTTGTTCCTGTTGTCCGGTAACTGGTTTTAATGCTGTGGCTGATTGGTGTATAGATGGGCATGGATGTGTAAATTGGTGTGTGTGAGGTGAGGTTGGTGAAATGGAACCAAATATCAGCAGAAACGAGAAGTCCCGTGCATGTGCTGATGAAAGCAGCCTAGCTTCACAGCTATCATTCTCACAGCAGCTTGTATAATTTCCATTCAGGTCCACAGTGTGGCTATCACAGTGTTTTCTGGATTCCTCTAATTATTCTTCTCCTCTTTTGTCTGACATTTCCCTGGTGTGAAAACCGCTGTTTTGATCTTGCCAAATGCAGGGCCAAGTGTGATGCACTGTGACATAGTCTTTTGGTGTTCTGCATCTCCATTTGGAATATTTGTGACCTTTTTTTAGCTGTATTTGCCATCAACAAGCTCCAGGCAGAACTCCCTGCTGTGTGTTACACACCTCCTGTAGAGTGATAGTATTCTGACACCTTGATGTTTGGATTACACAATCTCTCTCTTGGCTGGAGGATCCCAACATGCCATCAAGTCAGGGTTTATCATACATCCACACATTGTTCTTGTGTTATTTGTTTGTGTCTCACCAACACGCTGTATAACAAAAGTGATATCTAACCAGGATTCCTTTTCCTGTCTGGTATGTTCCTCAGTCTCTGCGGCTTCCTCCTGCCTTGTTTCACTTTTTCACTATGCCAATGTAAGATCGAGAGCTGGCAGTCGTCAAGGTTTTTGTCATGAAGGCAGTGACAGACACATTGGGGCCTGAGCATGAATTCCAGCTACACATTTCATATCCTTTGACTTCTTAAAGTACGAGAGCAACACATTGAAATCAACAGCTTTGTGACCATTCTCATGTGAAGGACAGCAGGTCGCTGCTGGAGTAGATGTAGGGGTAGGGGGAGGAGAAGTACGTGGCATGTACCTTGCATGTAGTACGTTGCTTCTCAGTATGAGCCAGTGTGTAACCTTTCCGTCCCTGCCTTACATGGTTGCCTCTACTTTCATAAGCAGAGCCCTTCATCAATCTCAGCTACTACATGGACTTGATATATATATTATTTACAGTGGAGTCCAAAGGTCTGAGACCACTTTCCCGTGCGAGTGAATAGGAAAGGGGTCTCAGACTTTTGGAACCCACTGTAAAAGTGGCCCAAACACTCAGGGGGGCCACTCTGAGGCACACACAAGGCATGCACTGGAGAGAAATATAGTCTGACATCATTCAAAAATGCTGTTACTAAGTGAGAATGAGCAAATCTGAAGCTTGTCTGTTCAGATTAAGAACATATATAAAACAAATAGCAGAAATACATGCAGTAGCTTTTAAATGCCAAAAGCGGTTACAAGAATTAACTGCTCTTTCACCAACATGTCGCCATTGCTGATGTTACCTATGCTGAAATTAGGAAAAGCACTTGTGGGTCACAGGGTCCAATCTAGCAGGTAGTTTGTATGGGTCCAGCGGCATAACTGTGCTTTTTGATTGGTGGCAAGGCAAATGTGTGTGTCAACAATTGATTTGGATTTCCTGAACCCTTTCATAAATCTTCACACGTGTCTGCACCGCTTTATTCCTGCATCCTTCATTTGAGCTTGTGAGCAGAAGGTTGCCTTTTTTGATCTCTGGACTGGCAGGACAAATCTGAATGTTAAATAAAGGATAAAAAAAATCAGGTACTGCAACTATAGAAGCTAAAGATCCTAACCAGATAACCTCTACCTTAATTTTTCTTACTTTAGAATTCAATTAGCAATGTATTATTCCTTTGTGATTAATTGATAATGGCAGAAATGTAATTTTGCCCAAATGTACAGTGCATTGCTGTGTCACTGTGACTGTAAAGTGTACAGGCGACTGTTGACCAGTGGCAGAAGTCATGCAGAATGTCTACATCTTATGTTATTTTATGTTTCTGTCACAAAGCCACACTAGCCTCGAGTTATCTGTGTCATTTAACTAAAAAAAAAAGACAAATCTAATCTTGATTGTTAACTGTGGCCATTGTTGGTATTACTGCCCAAACTTGTTAGAGCTTCACTATTATTTTACCTCAAACCAAATTTTAGTCTTTTACATTGTAAACATGAGCAAGACCACATTTCCATTGCTTTATATGGAGAGAATTATCATGTATTATACAGACATAACTCACCATTTGCACTATACTGCTGATTTGTAAGCAAAGGTACTCTTTGATTGGGGAGCATTTTCCCAACTTTCATCAGAATCCATCTCTTCTCCAGTTCTTGAATTGGGAAAGTATTCACAGGTAGTATAGAGGCAAACAGGTACCTACAGTCTCAAATAATTACACACAACTCATCCCTGTGGGTGAGATTTTTCCTGACCCTCAAACCTTTTCTTCAGCAGAAGCCTAGCCCAGTCAGTGGGGTCCTAAGTAATAACTGGATCATAATAAACTTTAATTTTATGAATGGGGTACTTGAAAAAGTTTACTTTAAACACTCTGTGTCATTAAAATATTCTGAATTTGGTCATTCCTAGTGTGGTAGACAGCGAAGTAACTTCCTCAATTATGGAGAAAGGACACAAATACTTGTATTGTGTCTCCCGCATTGGTCTCTAGTTCCACTGATCAAATTAGACATTACAACCCATCTTGTTTTTTTCATAGGTATAAAACAGATGGGTGACAAATTGAAAACCCAAAAAAGTGCCCAGAACAGCTTCATGGCTGCTTGGCATAGATTCTCCAAGTCTCTGGACTCTACTGGAGGGACAGGAGATATTCTCTCGTGGTGTTTTGATGATGGTGGTGGAGAGCGCTGTCTAACAAAAATCTCCCATAGGTGTTCGACTGGGTTGAGATCTGGTGACTGCAAAGGCCACACTACATGATTCACATCATTTTCATACTCATCAAACCATTCAGTGACCCCTCCTGCCCTCTGGATGGGGCCATTGTCCTCCTGGAAGAGACCACTCCCCTCAGGATAGAAATGTTTCATCAAGGTGATCACTCAGAGCAACTTTATACTGATTTGCAGTGACCCTTCCCTCTAAGGGGACAAGTGGACCCAAATCAGGCCAGCAAAACTCCCCCCACAGCATAACAGGGCCACCGGATCCCCTCACTGTAGGGGTCAAGCATTCAGGCCTGTACCATTCTCTAGGTGTACGCCACACATGCACTCGCCCACTTGTCTAGAATATGGTGAAGGATGATCTCATCTGACTATATCACTTTTTTCCAAATCTCTGTAGACCAGCGCCTGTGGATTTAGCACCACTGAATTCTCAAGTGTTCATTCATCGTCGTAACAACGGGTTCATGCACTGCAACCCTACTATAATGTCCCTCTCTTTGTAACTGTTGGCGGACTGCACTGCCATTCTCAGTCACCTGAGGAAGAGTTGCTGTTCCGTTTTTTCCTGTCATATCAGCAGTAATGCTCAAGTATCACGCTCATCGACTGTGCGCTGTCGACCACAGTTTCTGACCCTATTTACTGACGTCTTTCCCATACATCTAAATGCAAATGTCACTTTAGCCACTGATCCTATTGAAACACTAGCCGGTGTGTTTGAAATGAAACCTTTATACATCCAACAAACAATCATGTATCGCCTTTCATTCATATTTTCACAACTGTGGACATAATAGATTCAAAATCATTGTGGGGAGCACGTAGGCATCTGTAACTGGTCTCTCAAAACACCTATTAAACTCCTGAACTAACCATACAGAGGATGGCCTTCAGTCTGGTTGAACACTGCTGTGTCTGCCTCCAAAACCATTACTAAGGAATCGGGAGTCTAACTAATTATTCAGCTAAACCAGCTTTTTTAATAAACTTGCTAAACATATTTCTATCATTGGCATTATGTTTCCAATTCCAGACATTGGTATTTGGGTCCCGTATCAAAACCAAGATAAGCTTCATATTGTGGTATTAAGGCTACAAGCACACATTCGAGGCGAAAGGCTCTTACATCTGATGCCTATTTGGTGTATAGGTGAAAGGTGTTCCTATTTTCAGGTAGGAATGAATCACACATTTTTACATGGTCCCTGAATACATCAGGAGCACGGAGACTTGCCTCGCCTCCGCCCTCCTCCGATCTCCCTCCGATTCCGACCGAGTGTTTCCGAAAAGTAACTCGTGGTCTCATTTCATTGGCCAGAGGCTTGACCAATGAGTGGCGGCCATCTGTGCAGGGCTCAGCGCAGTTGAAGTTCTCAGGTTACGTTTCATCCAGCTTTATTAGCTGATTTCGCCTCGAACCTGCCTTCTTCATCGCCGCGGCACTGGACGCAAGCTGCCAACATGAAGCTTCCACTGGCGATTCTTGCAGTTTTTGCATCGATAGCTGTCACAATTGACGCTACCGTGTACTTCAAGGAACAGTTTCTGGATGGAGGTGCAGTATAGCCAATCCCATGTCCGGTTGTCATATGTATGAATGATAGCGTTTTGAAAGCGGTTTCTTTAACTGCCTTGGACAGAATCATTTGAATAGTTTCTCTTCTCAGTATTTGGCCCGGTAAAGAAAATAACCTTAATGGATTACTTTAACCCATTATAAAAGAGCTAGGCCATGTCATGTCTATTAGTCAAGTGAGAGGTATTTTAGTTTTAAAAAAATAGGTAAAGCGGCGTAATACAGCAGTAAGGTAAATGTTAAAATATATATATTTTTTTAAATGGTGGTTGACTGAATATTGTCAAGCAATTAGGATACCAAAGAATTCATTAATGTCATCCGCGTAGGTTAGTCCAGAGGTTCTTTCACTTTTGATATTGCACCGAGCCGTGTTGAGGGCTTTCAGGTGAAATCCAGTTTGGCTGCGGAGCTGTTTGCGGGCTCTCCTGTTAAAAATCCCTACTGTCCTCAACGTGCCGAAGCAGTTCGCGTGACAGCGGAACTTCGATGGAAAATGGACAAAAGAAGCCCAGACCCCTGTTAACTATCAAGATACGATGTGAGCGATACAAACTAGAGACTAAAAACATTATTAGTGGCACAGCAGTTGTGACCGAGACACCCCATCCCCACCCCAAAAACCCCTTGGGTCGCGCAGAATCGCCCATTAAGCCCGTGCTCTCTCAAACTCCGCTTTCATGATAAAGTCGTCGAATGAAGTTGTGTAGCAGTTTTAAGCAGGTGCCTGGAACAAGCAGTGCAATAATTGTCAAATGTAGCTTGGTAATAGAGTATTAACTACCAAAAGAGGCCGGCAGTGAGTAACCAGTTGAGTTGGTTTGCTGTGTTCCAGATGGATGGACGAGCCGGTGGCTGGAGTCAAAGCACAAGTCAGACTATGGCCAATGGAAGTTGAGCGCTGGAAAATTCTATGGGGACGCCCAGGCTGATAAAGGTAGTCCTTATATATTCTGTCATGGAGACAATTGATATGAAACGGAATTGTCTGAAATTGGTGCATTTGCATATGTAAAAAAAATCTTATTAAAAAAGAAAAAATCTAATATAAAAAAATTATTTTACAAGGGAAACCTGATCAAGAAGACACTCCTGCACCCCTTGCCACCAAAAGCCCTGAATGGCCCTGAGCTTTTGGTACTAACAGCTGTTCGCTCCCTTTTAGGTATTCAGACCAGCCAGGATGCCCGCTTTTATGCCCTGTCAGCCCGTTTTGATCCCTTTAGCAATGAGGGAAAGCCCTTGGTCGTCCAGTTCACTGTCAAGCATGAGCAGAAGATTGACTGCGGAGGTGGCTACGTCAAGATCTTCCCCTCTGACCTTGACCAGAGTGACATGCACGGAGACTCGCAGTATTACATCATGTTTGGTGAGTCATATTTGTCTTGTAGGAGCACCGAGTCCTGACCATAGAAAACAACTGTTGGAGAGAGCAATTTAAAGGATGTTTGATGCATTTTCCTGATAAGTCATTTTTATATTAAGCTGTTTGAAAAGTAGTCATTACTGTGCTTCCTCTTTAATGTTCTATAAAGGAAATTAAATGTATGACTTAAAATGACCTGTGTCCCCAGGGCCTGACATCTGTGGATACAGCACAAAGAAAGTTCATGTAATCCTGAACTACAAGGGCCAGAACCACCTCATCAAGAAAGACATTAAATGCAAGGTAGCTTCTGCATAAAGCATGTTTAATAATTTCGATTTTTGTCTTTTTGTGAACATGAATTTAAAGTTTCTTGCTCACTCTAAATTCCCTGCCCCCACTCCCAAGGATGACGAGCTGACCCACCTATACACACTGATACTGAATCCAGACCAGACATACGAGGTGAAGATCAACAATGAAAAAGTGGAGTCTGGCTCCCTTGAGGACGACTGGGACATGCTACCCCTGAAGAAGATCAAGGACCCCGAGGCCAAGAAACCCAGCGATTGGGATGACAGGGCCAAGATTGATGACCCCAATGACACCAAGCCTGAGGTAGGAGATCAGTTTAAGTTCACATATCACGGCTTGGGTATTTGGCTTAATTGTATTTACAACATACAATATATTAACCTCTTGGAACTTTTGAAAGTATCTTAGAGTCCCATCAATATTCTCAGACACTTGATGCGTAGTACTTGCAAGAGTGTGTAAAAGTTTTGAAATCACAGGTAGCCTCAAACACTGAGATAAAATCACCAGACTGAGTGCATGCTCCAGAATACCCTGGTCTAGTTCCAAGAACCAGTTTTTCCAAGTTGTCTGGTGAAAAGGTGAATGATTGAATTTCCTGTTCTACAAACGTTTATTAATTCAGACTAACATGCTTCTATCAGGCACAGTATTGAAATCCTTTTAATTCTCATCCGGCTAATTTGGTTCTCTGAACACAGTTTGAGGGTTGATTTGTAAATCCTTGATAAGTATTTGTAACTCTTATAATGAAAATTATATTGTGATAGTACCAACGAATCATAGTAATTTCTAAATAAGCTGCATGTCCTCATTTAAAATCATTATTATATCAACACTAATTCATTATACATTTAAGAAAGATAAGCCCAAAGATAGAAAAAAGTGCAGTTTAAGGATTGCTGTTCTGACAACATCTCTAGATTATTTTTCTGCAGCTTCAAAGAAGCAAAAGATCCAGATTCATGTCAAATCATCAACCTAATCTGGATAACTTTGTTTTGCATGTATGAAGAATGGGGCCAAGGGACTTTACTCAAAGTTACCCGGATAACTCAGTGAACCAGATTCTTGGAACTGGTCCCTGTTTTTTTTTTTTTTTTTTTTTTCTTTTCCCCAGAACCAGCTAACATGTTTTTTATAGGCAGACAGAGAAAATTGATGGAAATCTAAACCCAAAGTTGGACGGAAAAAGCAGTATGGCACTAAGTCTGTATATTGACTGTTGCTCACAAGGTGTAACAGTATATTACAACAAGTGTGAGTTTCTGAGCTGAAAGCTCTTTGTTAGGCAGCCTGAAGATTGTTGTGATAGAAATATCACATTGTAGATGCTGATAGACTCGGACATCTTAGAAACAGTTGTTAATGTGAGTTGCTGCCTAAGATTCCATATTGGAATCTGATCGGATCAAAACATCTCGATGAATGGTACTTTATGAAGACAGTCTGTATTCAGTTTCTGTGGGTAGATTGCTTCATCTAAAGGGAAATCCGCTTCTCATAAAGGCCATTGAAAGTGGTAAACATACCCTAGACAGAACAGGAAGTGTCAAGTTTGGGGAAAAATTTCTTATATACTACTTCACAAACTCTACATACATCAACCGCATACTGCTTACAGTAACCTGTTGGGCCAGATCTGTTAGGCTAGCAAAGGCTATGGTCTATCATGTTTTTGTTCAAAGCACACAGAGACTTAAAAAAGCAGATAGTGCCGAAATGATGGATTAAACCTGAATAAACTTATCTTCGGTAATGGTCAGGTGACTTTTTTTTGTATTTTGGATAAAAAAGAGCATATAATTGCAATCATAATTTACCGGCATGGTACACTAGATACAGACAGAACATATTTATTGCGTCAGCACAGTAAGAATTAATTTAAAACTGAGGAACCTACAGTATCTTATACTACACAGACACCTGTTGTAACCTTGCATGAAACATATTAAAGGCACTCTAAAACTAAAATTCTAATTTAGGCTTACATTTAACGAAAAGTCTTTTTTGGTTTGATCCAAGTGTATACAATTTATTGCCCATAATGCAAATATGTTTCATACACTTTTGTGTTTAAGTGACTAATTTCCATCCAAATGTCTTATAACATGACCAATCATTCCATGGGTCTATTGATGCCTCCATTTCAAATGAACTCCGCGTTGAATGAACTGAAGCCAGTGAGTTTTCTAGGGGTAAATAACCTTCTCTGCTATGTTTATGCTGCAAAATGGTTAAAACGGGTGTAAGTGAATCTTAAAAGATTTTATTTTAAACCATAAATCAGATTTTTTTTTTTTTTTTATTTTTTTTCTCTCCCCCCTCCTTACTGAAACCTGGCAGAGTCCTGGTGAAATCAGCTCTTTTTCTGAGTTGTGTCCTCCAAAATACAAATATCTTAACTCATGGCAACTTACTGGACGTGGTGGGTACCTGGCTTTTAATGATGATCTTTTTAACTGTAAACCCATGCCGACAGACAAATATGCAAGTTCTCAATTACTGCTGTATAAGATTGAATTCCAATGCTTTGTGCACTTACAGACTCCCTAAAGTCAGTAATGTTTTTATCAATGAATTCAATTTCAGGTGATTTGTAACATTCACATTTACTGTGCATGTAACCCAGTGGCTCAGGATTATTGACATTTTAATTGACTCTGTCATTCTTTCTTACCCAGTTAGTCATGGGTCCCACTTATGTGCGTGGTTGTATTCGTGACCTAATTCTAACTTATGGCATTCTGGTCCCCAGTTTCCAGTTAAACCATGTCAGTTTATCTGATCACTGGCTCATTATGTCTTCCACCTCACTCCCCTCACTCCTAGCTCTCATTAAAGCTCCCCCTGCTGGTCTGAGAGAGCTGGTCACAGTATTCAGTTGCACTTGCACCAATATTCCTGAATCAGTTGCCTCATACAAAGTAAGAAAACCTAAAATGAAAGTTCAGCCCTGGCTTACCACCATAACTGTTGGGCTTAGTATTTTATCAATAATTAATAGCTCCCTGGTCAATGGCTATGTCCCAACTTGCTTTAGATACGCTGTCATTCATATTCTGATCAGAAATCCTAACCTAGAGCCATCTGTTCCTAATAATTACAGTGCAATCTTAAAGCTTTTGTTTTATCCAAGATTCTTCAAAAAGTTGTTTTCACTCAACTCAACTCCTTCTTGGACAAATTCAGCATCCTGGACAAATTTCAATTAGGGTTTAGGGCACACCATAGCACAGAGTCCGCTGTACTCGGGGTGAGAAATTATTATTATTATTATTTTTTTCTTGTTTTTAGACTCAGGAAATGACACCATTTTAATTCTTTTAGATCTCTCTGTTGCCTTTGACGCCATCCTCTTGGATCACCTTAATCATTTTATAGGCATTCAAGAACAGGCCCTTCAGTGGTTTGCCTGCTACCTCCAAGACAGATCAGCCTCTGTTAGCTTTTATAATGTGTCCTATTCCTCTTCACCATTCTCCTGTAGAGTACCACAAGGCTCCATATTAGGCCCTGTTTTATTTCCACGGTATATGCTTCCTTTGGGGGATATATTTAGAAAATGTAATATCAATTACCATTGTTATGCCGACGACACCCAGCTGTACCTCCCGCTAAAACCTTGTGATCTATGCATCGTTAACTCCCTCTGAATTGCATTTAGGATTTAAAATCCTGGATGCGTAAAGTTTCCTTCAGCTAAACCAGAATAAAACTGAGGTCCTAATTTTCGGACATGCAGGAAACTCCTCAACCACAATCAATGCTGTGTGGCCTGTGTGATTGGATGTAAATTCTCATGCGGAATATCTCATTGGTATCTTTGATTCTGGATTAAAATTTTATTTAAAAATCTACTTGGTTGTCAGCACTAGCTTCTTCATCTAAGCTCACCTACAAAATTAAAATTATTCCTGTCCATTAAAGATTTGGAGATTTCATTTATTTCCTCTCACCTTGATTATTGCGATTCTCTGTATGCAGGAATCAGTCAGACAGCCTTAACTCGTCTCTAGCTTCACCTCCAGACCCCTTATATCTCTTGATCTCTCTGTAAAGCACAGTTGTTTTAAAATGTGCTCCATAAATAAATTGACCTGATTTAACCTCAGATACTTTTACCTGTATGTGTCTGTTACTCATAGTATCCCAAACTAAATTTGAATTGGTCTTAAGTTTAAGTGTACTCGTTTCACTTTACTATGTATCCTATTTTATCATGTATAGATATTTTACTCGTTATTGTTAGTATTGTGAAAACTACAGAATTCAATCGTGAGGATTTCTCTACAACTTACATCTTCCTATCTGAAATTATCTTTCAACCTAAATCACTATTGATGTTCATAACCAAAGCAGTCATTTGTATTTGAATTGACTTCATGTTTTAAGTTCACCTGGGAAACTTTGGTCATGACCTATCTACCTGTGAAAAAGCTACCTTTTTGCTAGTCTGAGTTTAAGAAAGTGTTGCTCCAACAACAGTTTTAAATAAATTTTAAGACAGCTTTGAAGAACTGAAAAATCCAGGCTTTGTGTCAAATAATCAACAATAAAATCAAGCTAATTTAGTTATGTACAGGGCCCAGGTCACATTCCTATTCTATCGTATGCACCATGTAATGAAATTGTATTTTTAGTGACTCAGGTGGTAAACTCCAGTCCTGCTGTCTTCCAGGACTGGGACAAGCCAGAGACCATCCCTGACCCTGATGCCAAGAAGCCTGATGACTGGGACGAGGACATGGACGGAGAATGGGAACCGCCCATGATCACCAATCCAGATTATAAGGTACAGTTTGTATAGCTAAGGACATGTGCTGGAGCTGTGATTGATCATTAAGAGGAAATTGTTGTTAGGGAAGGGAAGGCATTGTTTCTAAAAATTTCATGGAATTGGTCTACTAAGAAGTACCATTAATTGTTGTAACCCCTGTTGTGTTGTCTTTTCAGGGTGAGTGGAAACCCAAGCAGATTGACAACCCCGACTACAAGGGAGCCTGGGTCCATCCTGAGATCGACAACCCAGAGTACACTCATGACGCCACAATGTACAAGTTTGACAAAATTGGAGTACTGGGTTTGGATCTGTGGCAGGTAACAATTTCTTCTCATTCACTGAGAGTCTTAAGAATGGAATTACGGAGCCTAAGTATATATAGAGTTGTTTCATGCTACGTGGTAAAATCAATGATGCCACTGAGTTGAAGCAAGATAAGAAGAATAATCAGTTATCTGAATTCCTTGAATAAATATTGTTAATGTGTTTGTCTTTGATCAGGTTAAATCTGGCACCATCTTTGACAACTTCCTGATCAGTGACGATGTCAAAGAGGCTGAGGAGTTTGGAAAGGAAACCTGGGGAGCTACTAAGGTAGGACTGTACTTAGAAATAGGACATGAAAATAGGCATGTACAGCCTACTATACATTAGTTACTGTGTATTCTAGACAAAATAAAACAATATTTTCATTTCATATTCATCTATCTGATTTTGTTTAATTAATTAGCTCTTTAGTTTAGTTTTTTTTAAAAATCAAAAATAACGACCTGTTGTAAGAACCAAGTATTCACTTGAAAGTGAAGAAAAGTAGGCCAAGCTCTAGCCCACCACTGTAAAGATCCACAGTTCTTGCTGACTTGTGAAATATCATCAGTCATGGTCACAGCACTGTCCTAATTTAATGTCCACATTTAGAAAAATAACAATACAAGTTTTCTTGTTCTGCCCATTTTATTCAGGATGTTTTGATAAATGACGTGTGAACTTTTGGTAGACTAGAGTGGCTGTGGCTAAAGAGGTAGAGCGGGTTGTCCACTAACCGGAAGGTCGGTGGTTTGGTCCCCGGCTCCTCCAGTACACATGTTGAAGTGTCCTTTGGCAAGATACTGATCCTCAAAATTTCCCCCGATGTATCATCCGTGTGTGTGTGTAGATAGCACTTTATGTATGGAAAATAGCGCTGTGTGAATGGTTCAATGTTGCGTGTAGTATAAAGCACTTGGATTGGTTGATAAGACTAGAAAGACTACACTACCATTTACTAGTGTCTCAGCATGGCCTTTTTTTCATCTCATTTTCATCTCATGACTGATTTGTATTTGCCCTTTTTGAAAATTTGGTTCCATCTGTCCACATGCTCAAGTGTACTTAGGCAAGACTTGAGAGGAGAATGTAATTCCTTTTGGAACATAAACTTTGGTCTCGGTTCAAAACATTAAACAACTTCTCTTCTTTGCCCACCAGGGACCAGAGAAGAAGATGAAGGAAGAGCAGGAGGATATGGAGAGGAAACTGAGGGAGGAGGAGGAGAAGAGCAAGACGAAGGACGCTGAAGGTGATGAGGAGGAGGAGGATGATGAGGAAGACGGTGAGGAGGAGAATGAGGAGGCAGAGGAAGAGGGTGAGCACGACGAGGAGACGGATGAGGATGCTGGGACAGAAGAGGAGGATGGCGACCTCAAAGAGAAGGACGAGTTGTAAATTAGAGGAGCTGGTTGGTGGACTGCTGTGTACTTCTATCTGCAGGTTCAAATTAACGACAGAAAATTAGCGAAGCCCCGAGGACTCTGGCTTTTCACACAGCATTTTCATTTATTCAAGTGTAGGGGCGGGAGAGGAGGGGAAGGTGGGGTCAGATCCGATTAATTTTTTATTCATTCCATTGTTTTTTTTAGTCTTCAAATTAGAGAAGGGGGAAGGGTTTCCATGTTGTTTTTCCTTCCGTTTTGTGTATGCTTTGGTTGAGAATTTTCTAATTTAATGTGATTTACTGAACGTGGTCGGTCCCATGGTGTGTGCGTCCTGCAGTTACCCACAGAGCCAATTCATTTTTATTATTGCCTTTGTTGGGATGTCCAGTAAATCGAGGGTCTGTGATGTCTGGTTAAACTGAACTTTTTTTTTTTTTTCCTTTCTCCTGTGTGATTTAGTACTGTTCCTTTTTGAATTGATCCCCTTCATAATTTATTTAATCATTACATTAATTTCCTGAAAACACAGAGCTATGCATACATGTTTTCTCCAATTCTGTGTGTACGAGTGTGTGTACGAGTGTGCGTGTGTGTGTTTTAGAATGAGACTGCATAAGACAAACTGTGATTTCTACAATCCTCATTTTCTCATTGTTCTGGATGAGTGACTGTCCCATGGGCCCACACTGTTTTTGAGTTTCAGTGAATAAATTGAAGCTTCTCTCAACAATCTGACACCTGTTATCAATGATAAAGGTAGTTGTGGATGTGTGAATGTTGTCCGTTTTATTCCAGTGTGGTGTGAAACGATATTTTTGTGGTGATAGAATGGTGGCCTAAACAAACATACAGTAAACACCCGTATTTTTACTGAGAGGGTTTTTTTTTTTTTAAAGAAATGTTAGTATCTGTACCAATATGATAGCTTAGTTTCTGTAAAGATAACCAAAACAATATTTTTCCAATAGGCTAACATAATTTGTGGAATATACTGTTAACAAGTTAAATGTCATACGTTTATTCTTGACCTTGGTAACTGTATGTTTGACAAAATAAATTTAACTCCATGTCCACTTAATGGCTTTTTGGGGGGGATTTCAGCCACACCCCACAGTCTCGATCAGCAAATTCAAGTTGGCTTAGTTGTCATCAATTGATGTACGTTTGGAACTTCAGTCACATGGCAACAGGTGGATTTTTATGGGGGAAGATGGCCTCTAGCATCGGATGGGAATTTCCTATATCAACTTTATCCAGCTTTCCACTGCCTTCAACATCTTGGTTTTCATTTAGCAAAATATGCCAAACTACACAGTACATCCGTGTGAAAAAAGAACTTTGTGCATTAAAGTAGATAGTTAAAAAGATTTTTTTAAATTTTTTTTAATTGAGATTAGGAAATGCAAGCCTGTATTTTGTCATCCTGGCTGTTCAAGCTGGATCAGCACCAGAACCACTGAATGAAGAGGACCTGCATATGTGATGTTGGTATGAAAAAGAGACAAGTATATAAAGATGAGAAAATGGTGACCTTTATGTGAATTGAGTCATTGATTCATTGATTCATGATGCAGACACAAGAAGACTTTAGACACTATTTGTAATCTTGGACACGTTCTTTCCTCCATTGCCTCCTGGACGCGTGGCTTTGCCACTAAGCACATGTATCTTGAAGGTGCCAAAATCCAAGCGGAGTACAGTCATTTAAAGGACCAGTTTAGGTTTTAACCAATTATCTGCTACAGTGGAAATGTGTGCCAGGGCAAACATGAGCCTGTGCTGTCATAAATGTAATTTGAGTAATGTGTCACCTGTCTTACAACTTAAATATTTTCAGGGAGAGCATTAGTCACCAGCACCTCCGTTCACTGGCACTTTATTGAGTTATAGACAGTATGTGATATTATGATTAAGGAAAGATAAGTTTGCAGTAAGAAATGAAATAACTTACTTTACTTTTGACAAAATAAGTTTGTATTAGTCTGCCCGTAAGAATAGTTGGATCATATGTTCTGTGGATCTGAAGCAGCTTTGTCAAGTCGGGAAAATATATCAAGTGGGAAATAATCAGTTTATGCCATAAATGTTTCTACACATTTAGGGCAGAAGCCTGTGTGGAATTAGAAAGAAAACAGTGTTTACCAGACAGGGAGGGTCTAATAAAAAGATGCCGTTGGTTGCATTATGGGGAAGGTGTTTCTGGAACCTGACCCACACGAGGAACTGAGAGTCTGCATATCCCGACCCCGGTTGCTTCGATTTCTTTCACAAAAGTCTCTCCTGCGAGTCTCCAAACTTTATTAAAGTGCAACACTTAATCACTGGAGTGGACTAAGGCTTGTGACCCCTCAACAGGCTGTATAGGCATGGGGACATTTTTGCTAGAGGAAATGTGTTTTGCTATTTATTTTCTCGGGAGCCTTCAGATTTATTTTGTGAACCACTGCCCTTGGCTAAACGTTGCCTATAAGGTCTTAACTCCCGACATGCTGTGCTTAAGGAGACTGTCCTCGGTTTGCAACAATCGGGACTGTAGGCATTAAATTCAGTGATTTTAATTCGAAATATGTGCATGCCGTATATTGAGGAACTGTATATGCATTATTTAGCATTTGTAAATTTTTTCCTTAGGTACTATGAATGCATTGTCCGGGTCGTCACAATCTCTAGGCTGAAAAACGATCAGGGTCAGATGAAGATGTACCACGACACGAAGAGACGATGACACCGTTTCATCGGTCCATTCATTGGTCCTGCGTTCTCCGACTTTGGGATATTTCCGATAGCACTTGAACTCGGCAGTGTGTTGTGCCCTGCCTCCAGCAGTAGATGGCGTCCGTGCCCAGCTTGCTCCGCGGCTCTGAGACAGCTGAGTCACACATACATTTAGACCCAGATAAATAGATATTGTGGGGGAAAAGAGCGGCTTCAGTCGAGAGATTTCCCCGACTACACTGAATTTTGACCCCAGCTGCCTCTGACACCGCGTCGAAAGATGCTGACGATAACGCTAAAGACCCTCCAACAGCAGACGTTCAAAATAGAAATAGACCCAGAATTGACGGTGAGTAGAAGTTAACGGGGCTGAAGTAAACACGGTCAGGCCGGGAGGGCTGCCATATAGGCTGTAGCATTCGGTAATATTAGCTAACATTAAGACATGGCCGCGTTAAAGACAGCTCAACTCTACAAAAGAGATACAGTAGTTTTTTTACTCAATTGAAAAACTGACATTATGTCAATGCGACATGCAGTTAGACAAGTTCACAATTTTGCAGGATCTTATAGTGACTGAGTTTATGTGAGGTGAGCTAGAGCTAGCTCGTGTAAAACCGGAATCAAGCAAGTTTTCCTTCAAAGTAAAGGCGTTACAGCTTGAATTGAATTACAAGCATTTCACACTTTCTGTGAAAACAACACTGTAACGTTAGTTGTTTGATTAGCTGGATAGTACAAATAATACAGTGAAGTGTATCTTCTGTATTCCACCGGCTGTTTTGACTTTGCTTCATGATAGTTCTCAGGACTTAACACGATGTACGAGCGGCATGAGGGGTTTATATTGAAAACAACGAACGGAAATGTTTGAACTTTCGTGTGGCTTGATAGTGTTTGACTTTGTGTCAGTGTCTCACCGTGAATGACGCTGCAGTATTTTAAACCTCCTGTCTGTTCATGTAGTAAGGGGAAGACTGATCAGTAAATCTTTGTTAGAAAAAAAGAACCAATCCTTTCCGAGTTTTCTACCATATAGTAATTAATATAGAGTAATTTATATTTAGGCGTATTTAATTGATAATGTTTCCTGTGAAGTGTTATCACGTGAATCATAATGACCATAACATGCATTGGCACTACATATCATAGTAAGTAGAATTACACAGCAGGAGTACAGGAGGGCAGGAGCACATTCTTTTGTTTCAATCAAATCAGTCAATCGTTACATTACTACATTCCTTATTACAGACTCAGGGTCCAGATAAAGGACATTACATAGAATAAATGATACAAAAGCAGGATAAGAAAACATGGTTTTAAAGAGACAACTTTGCCAATACCAATTTAAAAATAAATAAATAAAATTGACTTAAAAAAAACTACAATGAAAAACTAAAAGTAGTCTGAAAATAATGTTTTCATTGTAGATTTTTCATGACCAAAAACTGCTGGTCAAATGTCTATGTATGCATTACAGTTACATCCATTCTTTCTGTTTCTGCTCTTTTGCTCAATTGTTCATTTGTACTGTAGTTTATCTTTTTGCACTATCAAGTGAGATGCTAATCTTGCGCTCACATGAACACTATACTTAACTCAAAATGTATCACCTTCTCTGTTTTTCAAAATATGGTAGTTTGTTTCAGCAAGGATATGTTCTCATTTAATCCTGTGATAATTCCATTTTTTGTTTTTTAAAGATTTTACTACTTACACAAACAGAAAACTATCAGTAGTATCAGCTTCACAGTGATTCATATTCAAATACAAACAACAAAGGAAACAGTATAAACAATTTACAAATATAATGCACCCAAAATGATCATAAAAGATAGTCTTAGTGACACAGACAACTAATAACAAATGAATACACAAAAAATGATGTTTACATAAGACAGAACACAGAAAAATAGATTTAAAAAAAATCAGTCTCTAGAACGTGGATGGTAAGAACTCTGCATATGGCATTATATTTACCCAGATAACTTTTATATGAATGTAAATTTAAGCATTTTCAAGTTTTTGACAACAGTTGTACTCAGCTTCTTATTATACTGTTGATAAGACAGTCTAAACAAAAACCCTGTTATACCCATAACATATGATAGTATGACATTTACATCAACAACCATCAGGCCCCACACTACCCCTCTTTAATTTTCAATAACATGGTATAACATCTGGAGTTGTTTCAGTTTCAGTAGCTCCCCCAGTAATACGAGTGTTTCATCTGATGTTTATCAGGTGAAAACCCTGAAGGAGAAAATAGAGGAGGACAGAGGAAAAGATGCATTTCCTGCTGCAGGACAAAAACTCATCTATGCAGGTGAGGCAGAGGATGACTTAACCAGAATTATGGAGGAAAAAAACACATTGAAATATCTTATCTAGTTATACCAAAGCCCCAGAAAATGCTTGGTTTGTTTAACTGGCAGGTGTTTGTCAAAAGGATATATGGGGACAACTCAGACATTGTTTCTAACAACTGGTTACTCACCTTTCAAAATTATGCTAAAGGTATATTTAATTGTAACCACTGGAACAGTAATTATAATTCACACCAGGTAACTCAGCTGTGAAAAAAACCTTACCATGGGATAAAGTGACTACAAATGTACTGTAAACATGATAAAATGGACTGCACTTATATAGCGCTTTTCTAGTCTTATCGGCCACTCAAAGGGCTTTACACTACCGCCAGATTCACCCATTCACACACACACATCCATACAGTGCGGGCTGGAGGAGCCAGGGACCGAACCACCGACCTTCCGGTTAGTGGACGACCCGCTCTACCTCCTGAATCACAGTCGTGACCGTGGATTTTAAACATGGCAATGTTTAAAATCGTAAAAGATGGACTGGAAAACAGCACTCCACATCTGTTGTCAGGGTGCTGTGACTTGGTTTTACAATAAATGCCATAGAAAACAGAACTTAACCTAGTTATTGCACCACTTAAAAAGTTACATCTGCATAAATAAAGTCAATAAATAAAATGTACCAAGATCAGACAAAAAAATGCTTTAAAAGTCACAGTACTAAAAATTGCTACATAGGATAATAACTTATCAACTGTGTAACTCATATATGTCTTATGTGAGTTTTGCCTCATGTTTGATTCTGTTCCATATTTTGTGTGTCTTTTCTCACTTACTGTTTATGCTTGAATCTCACAGGCAAAATCTTAAATGATGACACCCCGCTGAAAGAGTACAAAATCGATGAGAAAAACTTTGTGGTGGTCATGGTTACCAAGGTCAGTGTCTCTTCAGATTGTTTTTTTTTTTTTTTTAGACAGTTATGTCATACTCACCATTCAGCTGTGCTGAGTTTTTCTTTTTAACGGAAATACTGTTGTTATTCACTGATTATTTCCCGTCAATTTTACTTGTTCGTTTAGGGTTGCTGCTCAGCTATTGACAGTTGTAACCCATTCCTGGTAGGCTTTTAATTTGGAACATTTCCAAGTGGTATAGAGTTCTTATGATTGGAGCTTAATAACAGTTGCAAACAATGAAAAGTAGAAGTTATTGAAAATAGTAAGTGAATTTAAACTCTGTTAAAAAGAGAAACTTAGAGCAGCAGGGTAGCGAATGTTGTCATGGCACAGTCAGTACTGGTAAAATGTTTAGTTATTTGGTCCAGGGGATTGAATTAACACTTAAGTCTACGACTGTACCAGCTACTGACAGGGCACAACATATAATGAATTCCTTGATTGCCAACCAGAAAAAAATGCAGAACTTATCTGAATCCGGTGGGCTCAACTTGCTTTCCGCTGTTGCTCCACTTCTCCCCCCTGCAGTGCCGCTCAGTTGACTGGGTGGTATGAGCTGGGCCCCGAAGTCCCCTTTTTGTGTCAGTAACTGTGCATGGAGGTTGGCACTGTAGTCAGATCATTTAGATAAACAAAAGGATGCAGACAGAAACTAAACTAAAATACCATAGAGATGAGGGCTATCACTCATTGTCCTTCACCATCTCAGCATATAATCACGCTATTATCTGCAGCACGGCCCTCCCATGTGTCCATATCTCTACTCTCAAACAACAACCTGCGACCGTGACAATTTTTTTTACCCCGCCTTTATGAGTGAGCAGGCTGTATATGTTTGGCCATTATTTGAATAACAGCTTTTATTTGGTTAGGATAGCAGTGATATGGAAATTTAACTGTGGAGCTTATAAATAGTCTGGTCTAGTTGAGTGAATTGAACAATGCAGTGCTGCTACCTGTTTGGTCATAATATCAAAACTACTAATGATCAATTCTCAAATGTTTTTTCAGCCTAAACCAGGACCTCCTCCACAAGCAGCCCCTCAACCAGCAGCCCCTCAGCCAACCCCCCATCCAGCCGCAACTTCAACACCACCCTCAGCCTCAGTCTCAGCCACAGCACCGGCCTGTGGCCCAGCACAAGCGCTGTCCACAACGATACCTGCAGGGTCTCCACCTACACCTGCCTCACAGTCAGTGCCTCCCACTGATTCCCCATCCCCTGTCCCAGAAAACACCCCATCGGCTTCTGTTGAAACAACAGCAGCTCTGGACTCAAACTCAGCCCCAGACTCAGCTCCAGCTTTGGCTTCAGCTACTACTCTAGCCTCTGCCCCAGCTCCAGCTGTTGAAACTGTTCAGACAGCTTCAGCCACTGCAGACCTCCCCACCCCTACTACTCAACCAGAAGAGAAGCCAAGGGACGACCCTGAGAACCAACCATCTGCCACGGCACCAGTCCACTCTTCTGCTTCCAGGTTGGGGGAAACCTATTTTTACATACATTGAGAGTTTTATTCATTATCTGGTTATCCAAGAAACGTGTCTAAAGGAGAGAATCTGGGCTAGCTAGTTAGACTCATATTGTGATCGTGGGGATTATTTTGTGACTTAAAAAGAGAGCATGTTGCTGAAGATTACTTACCAGATAAAATATTTATTTTTCTTGTAGTTTAAGTATGCTGCTGTAGCTTGATAATATAACAGCGTAACCTGGATTAGACTTTAATAAGAAGACTTTCGCCAAGGTTCTGTTCACTCATGGCAAGTAATATGAATTACTTTTCAGTGTATATCATTTTTAGCCATGCTAGTGGCATGACTCTAGAGATGGCATTGTTTGTCTGTTGGTCAGTCCGCCACTTTGGTCCAGACTGAAATGTCTCAACAAATATTGGAAGAATTGCCTTTACATTTTGTACAAACACTCATGCTTGCCTTTGGCTGAACTGCAATAACTTAATGATCCCTTACGTTTCTTCTAGTTTCATCGTCAGGTCAAAACATTAATTTGCCCAATATGTTGGTTTATGGCTAATTACCTTTAAAACTAATGACGTTCCCTTCAGCCTCAATTATTGTTAAGCTCTAATTAGCAAATGTTAGTATGATTTACAGCTAGTAAATTAAGATTACAAAAAAGCATTATACCTGCTAAACATCAACAGTGTTAGCATTGTCACTGTGAGCATGTTAGCATTTTGACATTAGCATTTAGTTCATGGCACGACTGTGCCTGAGTGTAGCCTTAAATAGCTTGGTGTGAGACTTTTTGGCTTGTTTTTCTATTAAAATTGATTCACACTGTAATTGTTTGTGCTCTGGAACAATGATTCACTCTCTTTTCTTCTTTGTTCATTTCTCTCAGTCTTGTTGATGAACTGGGTCTGCTTGAAGAAGCAGCATCGATACTGGGTAATACATCTGTCATTCTTCTTCTCTCTGTCTCTAAACTAATTCTAAACTTCAAATGAACTAGTTTGTATGACTTGTCATCCAGCCTTGTCTAAAGGCCTGTTATGAATGGCCACACTGGGTTAAAAAGCCTGCTTTCATAGTCTCCTCCTCCTCCTCTGTGCATTACTCCCTGATCTCTCTCCAGCAACTCTGTGTCTTTCAGGTGTCTTTGTAGTCTCAACATGATGAATTGTCCTAGTGGGGATAAGGAAGCACATTTTAAGAAAGTTTCTCCTTGAAGACATTGAAGATATTGCACTCAGTTGAACTTGGGTCCCATCTAATTGTCAGATGCAGCAGCCCCCATTCCATAGTTTGAAAGGGGGTTTCAGATGCTGTTAGATCACTTGGTGATCTGAAGCATGCTGAGGCCGTAAATATTCTCAACTGGCATGGAAGATTTTCTACAGTCTTTTTAGAATCTATACAGTGTTTTTACTGTATATGCACCAAAGTTAAGGGTTAAAGCTGACTTTTTTCAGTAAGCAAATTTCTTAAACAGTAAGTTAACTAGAAACCTGGTTTCTGTAAGTGGTGTAGGGGATTAGAAAAACTCAATTTCCTCAGCTAGATTCCTGTTGGAGAATGCAGATTTCTTGGCCATGTGTACATATAACTGGTTTTCAAATTGGCTTTCTACATTTGAGAATTTGCAGGGCACAAACTTTAGACAGAGGAAGTATCGTTGTAACAGCAGAGCAGCCTGATTAAAGGAAAGATCATTACATGTAGTGATGCATCCTTTTATGTAAAATAATTCCATTCAAAGTTAGACTAGACACCAAAAAAAGTCAGGAAGCAGCATCTGCTATCAATGCTCCAGTTCAGTTCAGTGAGGTATGACCCAAATATTAGGTAAGGAGTAGGAGAAAAATCTGATTACTGATCTGTTAATCTGTGGATTAACATTAATCAGGTTACTGTATATATAAATTCACCAAAATGAACAGGGTGTGGGTGTATAAAAAAACTAATGGAAGTTGTAATTAGCCAAACAGCCATTATTGAAAATAACCATATCTGGTATGTCTAAGACATGCAGTGACTATGCCATGGGCCTGCGAGAACAGCCTCCTCACTTTATCCAGCTTCCATTCACCTCCTCGGTCCTACCTCTCCTGTTGTTTCCACAGTGACAGGTCCGGCCTATGAGAACCTGGTGTCAGAGATTATGTCTATGGGTTATGAGCGGCAACAGGTAGTTGCTGCACTTAGAGCCAGTTACAACAACCCAGACCGAGCAGTGGAGTATCTACTCATGGTGAGGATTTAACCAGCTTTATTCACAGCCCCGCCTGCAACTGTATTCTCGAGTGTATAGTAAATGTTTATGTACTGCAGGGTATTCCAACAGAGGCCAGTGATCTGCCACCTCAAGAGCCAGTTAGACACAGTGCTACATCTAACCCCCCCAACCCTACTACACAACAGGCACAGCAGCCCCCAACAGCCTCTAACAGTAAGAGCAAATGTTTATTACTTTAAATGTAAGTGTGTGTGTGTGTGTGTGTGTGTGTGTGTGTGTGTGTGTGTGTGTGTGTGTGTGTACATGCGTGTTTTTGTTCCCTTTTTGGGACCTTTTCCGGTTTAAACACCAACTTTGATGGGACCAGTAGCCCTCATGGGCACCAAAGCCCATGGGCACGCAAAACGTCATTTCTGAAGTCCTGGTTAAGGTTAGGGGTAAGGTGTGAATTGAGGTTAGGTTAAGGTTAGGGTTAGGGTTTCGCTTAGGCCGTCCATAATAAATGGAAGACAATGCAATGTCCTAACAAGGATATTTGTGTGTGTGTGTGTGTGTGTGTGTATTTTCGTAAGTGTGTATGTATGTATATATGTATGTATGTATGTTTATATGTGTATATACACTCCTGGGGACCCCAGGTCTACGAGTAAGTGGGAAGAGCGCCATGTTTCAGACAGTGAGGTCCGTCACTTACTTTCGGTTATTTTCAGGTTGTATTATTGCTTGTTTCCACCACAGGAACTTTTCTAGGAACTCAGGAACCTTACCTGCATTTCCACTTGGGGAACTATTGCCTAAATTTGATTCCTCAATAACAGTGGACCAAAAATAGTCCACTGACCTATTACTTGCACATATTGCAGGAACTAATGTGGTGGCATTGGTGGTGCTGAATGCGGCTCACTGGTAAAACATATAGCTTAGGCTGCTATAAATTGTGTAGAGCTTTGTTCACAACTAAACAGCAGTCGTTGCCACTAGTATCATTTTTAGAACAAGGCACAGACATTACTTGTAATCTGACAAAATAAACTTGAAACCAAAATCCATTTTTGAGATTTTCTGGAGCTTTCAACCATATCTCATAGTCTTCATCAGTGGCTGTACTTTGCTCAGTGGGTTTTGAGTTGGCTCACTTGTCATCACGTAACAATTGGAACAGCAAAGAACAACATGACTGAGATGTGGTAGAAACACAAACACAAATGCGCACAAATGGACTTTTAGTTCTTAAGATTAGTTCCTGTGACTCCTTAGTACCTGGAATTATTTGGTGGAAAATTGACATTATTGGTTGAAAAATAAATGCTTTAATTGGAATAACAATTTATGGGTAACAAAGCCACACAGAAAGCGGAATTTTCAAGTACTACTGAGCAAGTATAACTTAATGGGAAACCTATTGTTGATAACATACCCGTAAGGATTAGATGTCGCACAAGTTGATGTTGTTTTTGTCCCTGACATTAGGTTACTGCTAAACTTCTCATCCTGAAAAGAAGATAGTGAAAGAAAAAGAGGTTTTCCGATTTTTCAAGAATAGGAAGAAGAAAATAAAACAGTAACAATGACAACCTCACCCGACTTCAATGTTGCATGGAGGTCGGAGACAGTGCCAGTGGATTTGCAGAACATGGTGGTGGTTCCCATCCTTAAAGAGGGGGATCGGAGTATGTGCTCGAATTATCAAGGCATCACACCACTCATCCTCCCGGGCAAAACCCTGGATTCTCAGGAGTAGAAATCCGAGTTCTTGGCCGTGGAAAAGTCGACCAGATCTTTACCGTGGCAAGGTTATTTGAGGGGTCATGGGAGTTGCCCATCCAATCTACATGTGCTTTGTGAACTTGGAGAAGGCCTACAACTGGGTCTCTCTGGGGATCTTGTCGTGGGTTACTGCAGGAATATGGAGTTCCAGGGCAGTTGCTACAAGCCGTTTGGTCCCTATATAACTGCAGGAAGAGATGTTTTTGCATTCTCGCCAGAAAGTCAAGAACATTTTTGGTGGTTGTTGGCCTCTGCCAGGGTAGTCCCTTGTCACCAGTCCCGTTTGTGAACTTCATGGACAGGATTTCAAGGTGCAACCAGGGGGAGGAGAATGTCCGGTTGGCGGACCTCAAAATTGTGTCTCTGCTATTTGCAGATAATGCGGTTCTATTGGCCTCATCACACCGTGAGCCTCAGCATGCACTGGGGCAGTTTGCAACTAAGAGTGAAGCGGATGGGATGAGGGTCAGCACCTCCAAGACTGAAGCCATGGTCCTCTGCCGGAAAACGGTGGACTGCTCCCTCTGAGTTGGGATGAAGTTTCTGCCCCAACTGCAGGAGTTTAAGTATCTCGGGTCTTGTTCCTGAGTGAGGGTAGGATGGAGCAGGAGATAGACAGGCGGACTGGTGTGCCATCAGAAGTAAAGAGGACGTTGTACTGGACCGTTGTGGTGAAGAGAGAGCTTAGCTAAAGGCATAGTTTTCAATTTACCAGTCAGTCTACATTCTGACCCTCACCTGTGGTCATGAGCTTTGGGTAATGTCGTAAAGAATGAGATTGCTGGTAAAGGCAGCTGAAATGAGTTTCCTCTGCTGAGTGGCTAGGCTCAGCCTTATAGGTGGGCTCTGACATCCGCGGGGAGCTCGGAGTACAGCTGCTGCTCCTTCGCGTTGAAAGGAACCAGTTAAGGTGGTGCAGGCATCTGATTAGGATGCCTCCTGGGCACCTTCCATTGGAGGTCTTCCAGGCTCGTCCAACTGGTAGGAGACCCTGGGGTAGACCCAGAACACGCTGGAGAGATTATATATCTCAAATGGCCTGGGAACGGCTTGTGCTCCCCCAGGAGGAGTTGGAAAACATTGCTAGGGAGAGGGACGTCTGGGCTGGCCTGCTTAACCTGCTGCCACCGCGACCCAACCTAGGATAAGTAGCAGAAAATGGATGGATGGGTGGATGGATGGAACAATGACAACACAGCAGAGCTTTATGTTTTATTGCAGGAGGATATACATACTGTATATACAATCAGTGACTGCCCTGAACTAACAGTATTTAGCTAGGTTTTGGGATTGTCCTTGGCTGTTACCTTGTTGAATTTTTTAAAATAAAGTTTTTCGGGGCATAAAGAGGCTGCTAAAAGAAGTGATGCATGTCACGCCGAGGAAGGTCTGCAGTTGAACCCTTCCACATTCTGGGCGATGTCGCAAATCAGTGAGTTGGGCTTCTTCATGACAATAGTGGATTTTTATTTGATTTTAGTATCAATTCCATTTAGTACCATTATTTGTCAGGTATTTAACTTAATGAACTGCCCAGAGACAGTCTTTCCCATCGGGTTATTTTGTTAATCTATCACACTGAACAACAACAAAAGTAACCAGCTCATCCACTACCCAGCAGGGCCAGTGTCTGGCAGTCAGCCTCCCACTGCTGGTGGAGGCTCAGTCTCCACAGGGAACCCTTTGGAGTTCCTGAGGAACCAGCCTCAATTCCAGCAGATGAGACAGATCATCCAGCAAAACCCGGCCCTCTTACCAGCCCTGCTGCAGCAACTTGGCAGAGACAACCCACAGCTTCTACAGGTACCAAATTATCATGCTCACCATGCTACCATGGGTTTCTGCCAGGGATTGAAGTTTGTCAGTTTTTCTGTTGCAAAGATATTTCAAAAAATGATTACAGTGCAGTAAGAGTCTGTGAGCACTAGAAAAAAGTGTTTCTTATACAGATCATGTAATTAAAAAAATAAAAAGTCTCAAGATTGAAAGGGCATTTTTAATTACTTTGGCTAATTTCTTAAGAACTACTGACCTACTTATTTGAATGAGAAAAATATGTATAATAATAAAATATAAATATACTAACTCTCACATAAGCTTTTAACACAATACGATATGATTTGAAAAATGGTGGCTGTGATGAAAAAAGTTCTGAATGAGATACCTCTTTTACGTAAAGAATTACGTAAAAGAGTTGTCTCATTCCTTAAACACAGTTTTTATTGGTATGTAAAATTCAGGAGCTATTTGAAAATAAACCCTCACTATAAAAGTGGCAGAAATTTGAATCCAGTGGAAGCATCAACACTCAATATCAAAGCGATATTCTACATAATATACAACAGCCACAACATTAAAAGCAGTTATCAGTTTTAATGTTGTGGCTAAATGGTGTATGTATTTATTTCATATACATAACAACTAAGAAGAAATTTAAATATAATTTTGAGATTGTGAATGATGTAGCTATGCTACCAAAGTATGACCAAATACATCTTATACAATCATGATTGTCAGTTTACATGTCTGTTGTATACTGTTTAATCGGTGGTTGATCTACACTTGTAATCAGTTGTTCTGTATTGTTTTTATTAGGGTTTGGGGACCTGTATATTAGCTATAGTATGTGGTAGAATTCATATTGATTGAATGTATTACTTGCAGCAAATCACGCAGCACCAGGAGCGTTTTGTACAGATGCTGAATGAGCCACGAGGTGGAGACACAGGAGGGGAAGGTGCTGAGGCCCAGGGGTTACCACACACCAACTACATCCAGGTCACCCCACAGGAGAAGGAGGCCATTGAGAGGGTTAGTTCACCCTTCACGCTGACATTACAGAGCAGGGATTTACTGGTGTCTTTATTAAGTCCCACTGAGTTGCCTCGTTGTCTAGGTAATTTCTCAGCTTGCACTATGATAAAAATGGGGTAAAAATTAAGTCATTAATAGTTAGCTTAAGTACACAAACCTATGATAGAATTTCTTTCATGGTAATGTGTTCATATGTATGCTTAAGTGTGTGTACCCTTAACAGTAACCGTCTCAGAAACAGATGTAAAAGTGTGTGTGTGTGTGTGTGTGTGTGTGTGTGTGTGTGTGTGTGTGTGTGTGTGTGTGTGTGCGTGTGCGTGTACACGCGTGTTTTTGTTCCCTCTTTGGGACCTTTTCTGGTTTAAACACCAACTTTTTTGGGACCAGTAGCCCTCATGGGCACCAAAGCCCGGTCCTTATGACGCAAAATGTCATTTCTGAAGTCCTGATTAAAGTTAGGGGTAAGGTGTGAATTGAGGTTAGGTGAAGGTTAGGGTTAGAAATTAAATGGTTATGATTAGGGTTGGGGTTAGACTGTCCACAATGAAGTCAATGCAATGTCCAAACAAGGATAGCTGTGCAAACTTGTGTGTGTGTTTGTGTTTGTGACATAAACGTGTTTTGTGTTCCAGTTAAAAGCACTGGGCTTCCCTGAAGGCTTAGTCATCCAGGCTTACTTTGCCTGTGAGAAGAACGAGAATCTGGCTGCTAACTTCCTGCTACAGCAAACATGGGACGATGAATAACTAAACATCACCGTTCAACAGAGGACCACAGAGTGGATGACAGTGCTACACAAGGTCTACCAGGGATAAACAGGAACAGGAGAGGAAGACAAAGTTTCTTTTCACACCATGTGACTGTGGTCTGATGATTGCTGCGACGACGACGACGACAACGACATGCTGTTCAGTTAGCTGTGCTGCCTACCCTCCATTCAGCTGTGATGATCATCATAGCAGCTCACACTGAGCTTCATTATTACTGCTGCCGCTTGTGCTGAGTGATTACAATCAGAGAAGTCATGCCAGGAAATATGCCAACAGTCTGCATCCCCTTCACAGGCCAACAGGCTTTTATTTAGAGGGTTTCCACTGAAGTCAGCTCGCACAACATTAAAACCGGTAACTGGTTTTAATGTTGCTGCTGTGCAGTGTACAGTATAAATACTACAGAGTGTATTTGTTGTGAAAATATACTGGACAAAAACTAATTTTCAAAATATGTGTTTACAAACCTTCCATGTTGGATTTACATGAAAATGTGATGCAAACTGTTGACTTCACTGTTTGAGAGCTAACATTGCTTTATATTAAAGTTCAGGTCTGATCATTTCATTTCTTCTGCTTCTTTTGTCCTTTGAAATAAATCCCAAATGTGTAAAATATCTCAGAACAAATGAGTCCAAATGGCACAGATGTATTTTTCAAATGTGCTTCTGTGGTTCTATCCGTGGAAAATTAAAAGGCAACTGAAAATGCTGCAGGAGTATTTGAAACTTTCCCGCCCATTCATGCCACAAAAAAAGAAAAATCTGATGAAATGACAAATATATAAAATACTCAGTCAAAATGTTAAGATAATAAGTCACAATTACGACTATTTAAGTCACAATTTTGACTTAAGTCGCAATATGAAATACTAAGTGAATGACTCATATTTTAGCTTTGTAAGTAAAAATTTAAACTAATCATTTTGACTCACTATCTCAAAAATTTGTCTTCGTATTATAATTTTGACTTATGAAAAATGTTGACTTGGAATCTATTAATTTTGACTTAAAAAGTCAATCTCTTATTATTTTGACTTACTGTTAGTAAGTCAAAATAAAACAATTGGCTTTTAACAATTTTGACTGTTTCATCTTTTTTACTTAGTATCTCATAATTTTGACTCAGAAAGTTGAAATTTTGACTCTTGTTATTTTGACGCAGTATTATGACTTTTATCATTACCAACTTTTGTAGAGATGGGTTTTTTTTGGGGGGGGGGGCAGAGATGGGTTTCCAAAAAATATAACCACTCAAAGTTAGGTCAAATCTGTCTGCTGTAAGTGAGCGATTAACTCCACTACTAGAAGTATCACAACACTTTGCACTCTCTTTGGAGCATACAATGAAGTGTCTATTTGTTATCAAGATGATGTATTTTGTGGGAGAAGTAGGCACACTCAGCTTGAATTTGTCATTATGGTCTTTCACTGTGTGGGATTTGTTTTTTATTTTTTTTTGTTATTTTGGGGATTAAGGAATTTGAGGGTTGATTACAAACTGCCACATAGCCTACTTTGTGAGCTAAATATTTTGACTTTTTCTTTTTTTTTTTTTAAAGAAAAGTTATATTATTTCTCAAAATTTCCTTAGCTGGAATGATCAAGTATAGTCCACTTACTACTTTCAGGCAATCAAGTTCTGTTCAGTTTGTCTCATATTGTATTTTCTTATGCATCTTAAAGCTGTAAGAGTTTGAGCCATTGCTCCTTCATGCCTTATTGGTAGTTAAAGACTTGAGCACGTTTCATTTTACTAATGGTGTTGTAGTTTACAATATAGTGCTTCAGATATATCACAGATGAGTGTTGTAGGATTGGTGATCATGAGTAGACTTTTATTTACTGATAATCAGTTACTGTTTCACAAGTGGACTAAAGGGAATTTGAATAAGTGGTAAAGGCCAAAACAAACAAACAAAAAAGATATTTTTTCAGCATTCAGCATCTGCTTTGCTGTTTCTACTTTTACTTTTCTTTATTTTGTTTGAACTGGAAATGACTGGAGGTTTTGTATTATATTGTAAACAGGGTATATAAACTTTGGGGGCAAAAAGGGCACTTTACTTTGACAAATGCCTCTTTAGCTTTGAGGGGTTGTTGGTTGCATGAGATTGTTACAGTTATTTATAGCATGGCAGTGGGTCAGGAATGATGAAACCACCAGTGTGGTGATGCTCTGATCTCAGTTTATCTGTTATGTTTTTCTTTTTGGGTTTATAAAAAAAATTACAACCTCAATTACACCAACTGAGGTTTTGCTGATAGTTGTGAAAACCATTGTGTATAATAAATGGCTTTTACAAAGTGGGCGAGGTAAGGTGATGTTTTATCATGAATGATTCGAATGCAAGAATCACATATTTTCAATTTCAGGTACACTTTTAAACTGTTGTACACAAACAGTGAAGAAGCATTATATTTACAGATTATAGGCTACATCAGTGTGTCTAGTATACCTCCAAACATCAGACAACCTTATAGGTCATTCATAGGTCATAAGGTCATGCCAGCACAAATCCATTTCCTTTATTGTCAACCCTTTTTTTTTTTGGTTATAATTTTTTTTTATTGTATGCTGCTCCAACATATATGTGTGTGTGTGTGTGTGTGTGTGTGTGTGTATATATGTATGTATTTGTACACCATCCAGCCACAAGATTACCACAAGAAACCGCAATGTGGTTCCCACATCAACCGCGTGATTGAAAAGTGAACCAGTTTCAACTGTGAAATAATTACGCTGCATCAAAGAGCGTATCCTAAATCAGGGCAACATTTTGTTTCTTTGAGGGAATTTCGACCGCGTTCTGTTCCCGGACTGTGAGGCGCAAGTTTGTCCGCTAGGAGGAGTGTTGCTTTGGAAAGAGAGAGAGAGAGAGAGAGAGAGAGAGAGAGAGAAAGAGAGGGTGGGTGCGTTCCCGCAGCAACAGGGAAGATGGCAGCTCTCGCATCTCTCACCCAGGTAAAGATGCAGCAATTTGCAACTGTGCGGTTCAACTTGAGGCTAAGATCATTAATAGCATGACACAGTATGCCTCCTTCACGACATGGTATTTTAATTTTACTCTGAACAGAACGTGAGCTCGCTTTGAAATGCAGCTAGAAATAAGGCACCCAGCTGGTCGAAGAAGGCCCATTGCAGTAACATTACCGTTAGGTAGCGGGCTTATTAGCCTCAGCTGGTTCTAGCTAACCGTGCAGCTATTTATCTACGACATAACATAGACATAACTTACTAATTGTGAATTTAAAGATAATACGCGCCGTGGATACTCTGCAAAATTAGGGACAGGCTGGCCTGTGCACGTATATGTGACGAAGCGTCAGAAGCTGTGATAGCGCTCAGTCCTGAAGCTAGCAGACCTTAGGTAGCCTAGCCCTGATGCCGAGGAGTGAGGGAGGATGGGGATGAACGCTCATGAGGCGAGAAAGCAGGCCGTAGGCAGTAGGCAGACTGTATACTAAGCTTTGATTAATGATGCCGAGGTGAGTTGGCTCTCTAGTCTCATCGTTACAGTACAGTGGCGAAGTTAATAAGAAGGTTGATGAGCAGCCATGGTAGTGGTTGTCTTTTGCCTGCCAAATATGGTAATGCAGTTAGTTTCTGATATCCTTGATGTTGATTGTGAACTGCCGGGCTCGGGTGCTCTGTCAGCAAAACCACAATTAGCATTAAACGAATATTTGAATGAGTGCTATTCTAGGCTTAGCTAGATATTTTAATACACTCTTGACGTTATCATTACTTGCAGCCGAAGGAACCTCACTTGTAGACAGACGTGTATGGGGTTGATCTACAGTGCAGTTAATAACATTCTCTCTCTGCCACAGTTGTCAAGTGGGAACCCTGTATATGAGAACTTTTACAGACAGGTAAGGGGATGAGCCAAAGCATATTACTCCTAAACCTGATGAATGTAAAACATGTATGAAAGACAGCTCACATGTTTGAGAGAGAGAACGTGAGAGGGAAAGATGGAAATATGTCATAATGCACTCAGACTGCGACGTGTCTCTGTTTACTCCAAGGTGGATCCTGGGAATACAGGAAGAGTAGGACCAACAGAAGCTGCCTTGTTCTTGAAAAAGTCTGGCCTCCCTGACATTACACTGGGAAAGGTAGGTTATGGTTAAAATGACACAGTTGGTTTTCTGTGGTGTCAGTGTTACGTCATACAGAGCTGGAGAGGTATATTTGTTTCATACAGTAGTTGGTTGAGGCTTGTGGATCATTTCTGGGATCTTTATTGTTAAGGTGACCAGATTTCTGAAATGTAAAGCATGGACATTTCCAGGTCTGCAGTCAATATATCATTAGGGGCTCCAATGTTTTTATCTATAAGAAATATAAAAATAATTTAAAAAATAAATAAATGGGGGGGGCAGTTCCAGTTTCATGTATTTTGACCATGGTAACTGTTGTACTGTGTGATAAACTATGGTGAAGGCTGTCTGTTATATCCGATACTAACTAAGTAATACAGTAGCCTACCATGATGAGTGAAGCTAAAAAGAAAAGAAAAATCTTCTGACTGAATTATTATATTCATATTCCCTATGTACATTTTGTAAAACATGTTACATAGACGGCCCACATTAGCTCAGCTACCTATCACCTGATAGTATGATTCCTAAATCCCATAACCCCACCCCTGATTATAACCCTGGGTTACCTCCTGGCTTGAAAAGACGTTTGTGGTGATGTTTTGGATTCCCTTGACACTTGCTAGTGTCTGGTTGAGTTTTATACAGCAGTTTTCTCCAAAACTAGCCGAGCAAGTGGTTAGTAGAGGTAGAAGTAGATGTAGATGAAGCTGCTATAGAGAGCAGCCAGCCCCCTCTGTTGGCCAAAACAAGGACAATGAGAAAAGTCTGCCCGTCTGCTCTGCTGCCTGGTCTTTCTTTCCAGTCTGTTTTTAATTCACAGTTAGAAACAGGGACATGTCCCGGGACAGCTCCAGCTGGGGACAGGCCTGTGAAAACGGGGACTCCCCAGAAAACGGGGACATCTGGTCACCCTATTATTGTGCTTACTGCAATTGTGGATTGTCAGTGGACTGAAGGTCAGCTTCTGGTCTTAGGTTATTTCAGCCTGTGTCCTGAAAGTAAACATTCCGTGCTCATAAAAGAGTAAAAAGTGGCAGCACCAGTTAGCTGTTATCTGTACACTATTTGTACCTGAAAGGGCGGTTTACCTCTTTTGCAGAATTCTGTCGTGATATTATTGCAAAGCTTATATGTATAGGACAGAATATATTTGGGACATTGGGCAATTTGTGATCACAAGCAAGATAAAGCTGCATCAAAATTTCTATGAGGGGCTGCTTATAGTGACAAACCCACATTGTTTTGGTTAATGGCCTGCAAAAAAGCTAAAATAAACCTACTGTACAGTACTTGCCCCACGCCAGGCTAAAGAGGTAGATAATTAGTTGGTGGAGACCAAATCATGTTGTATTTACAACTTGTTTTGCTGACCTAAATGGCAGAAAAGTCAGTTATTGCAGTTTTAAACTTGTTCAAAACTGCCATGTTGTAATTTCTGAATTTAAAGGTCCAGGGTTTCGCCAAGGATATTTAGCCAGGGTTGGTTGGACCCTGATACAGATCTTCCTTTGACCAATTTGATTAGTAGATGGCACCCTTAATAATAGCCATACTCATTAAGTATTATGATATTTGCTTTGTACATGGCCTTTTCCCCTTAAAATTAATGTATTATTTAATAAAAGTGTACTATTTTTTTATGAGGTAAGTGGTGGGCATCTTTGATTCAGACAGGCCCACCTCCGCTATAAGATACTGCAGAAACCCTGGGGTGCAAAGCAAAATATTTTCAGAGTAATGGCAACATCAGTGGGTCATAATAATTAGTGAATTGACAGGGAAGACCTTGATAAAATGATACACTGAAAACCCCCAATATGCCTCAAGTGAAGCAGCTTGTATGACCTGTCCTCTGAGCACATCTAAAGGTAAAAGTGTTTTTATGTTTTGAATGGCTGCACTCTAAAGCCAGGCATTCACTCTAAACAGCCCAGTGTATAGAATGCTCCGCTGATTTAGCATTGCACCCCTATAACATTGTCAGACTCACAAAACAAAACACAAAACCGAGAGATACTGTCTTTTTTTTTAATCTAATCCCATGTCAAAACCTGGCACCTACGTTGCCTTCAACCGCCAGCAGTTGCATCACATATTTTTATTATGCCATTAGCGACTTGACACACAGCCTCAAGCTGAAATGAGGAGTGGGTTACAGATGTTTGGTAAGCTCACGTCTTTCTAAATCCATGCCCCCAGATTTTTTTCATTTTCATACTTGTAGTAGTAGGACGCTACTAACGTTGACTCAAGTGACATCACTTTAGGACATTTATCAGATTTTACGCAGCTCCCTCTTGAGATGCAAAAGATTTTATACAAGGTTTTTCACACATGTAATACTGCTCCCCAACACCTTATAAACAGACTTTGATGTGTAAAATCGGTTGAGTCCCCCTTTAAAACAGCACCAGAGCCTGCATTGGTGGAGGCATGTATCTTCACGCGAGGCATGAAATACATCCAGGATGATGCCCTGACTTCCCAGCAAATTCACGTCGACCCACAGGACATAATGTTTCCTGTTTAGAAAAAAAAGCAAATGTTTTTTGGTCTCAAGCAAGACCAATTTTTTTCCTTCTCTGAAGGTAACAGGATTTAGGAAGTAAACAAATCATTTGCCAATTACACCAAACTAAAAACAGCTTTGGGGTTGTCGGGGAAGAAGGGAAGAAAGAAATGGAGAGAACTCATATCCAGAGACAGACAGACAGGGAGAGAGAATAAGAATGATGGAGCTACTACATAGTTATATGTTTGAGAGAGGGAGCGGTGTGTGTGTGTGTGTGTGTGTGTGTGTGTGTGTGTGTGTGTGTGTGTGTGAGACACAAAAGTAGTCTTCTCTGTCCTGATGATCAACTTAACATTTTTGACAGTGACTTATTTCAAACGTGTTGGATGCCACCAGTACTTTGAGAAAGGTGGACTCATTTGGTGTTAGTCTCCACATCAACTTTTTAAAAATGCTTTGTAGAGAGAATTATCACCTCTTCAATGATTTGCTGATACCAGTCTCTTACCATCCAGAATGAGAAGAGCCTACATGTTCCAAGATCATGGATTTCTGGCCACCATTTACAATTTACGGTTTTTGTTGGCCTTGGTCTTCACTCAGTCTCATGCTTATTTGACTCTTTACTTGGACTTATCTGTGTTCAGTTTTAACTGGGCTGACTTCTCAGTATTTATGTGCATTTGGGCTTGGCTTATATATTAATGTTGTATTAAGTTTTGCTTTATTTTTTCACAATTTTCTTTTGTCACCATTAAGGATTCTAAGCAAAGTGTAGATTAAAGCTACCAAAATTAAATAAATACTTAGGTAAAATTTTGTTTTAGATGTGAAGCGTTTTGTTTCATATAATGCATAACATTGGATAGGTCATTGAATCAAACATCTGGATTTTGAAAATTTAGTGATTTTTGCATTAGTTTGCTAAATGGAGATATTTAGCATATTGAAACATCCATAACAATTTAGTATTGATATCAGAGTCAGAAAAATCTTTATTGTTCATCGTAAGGCTATGGAAATTTCACTGTGATGTGGCTCATTCATAGGTTAAAAACACACATAGCTAAAAATGGCCCAGCCAGAGCCCTGACTTGAACCCAAACCCTGATCTTTCCCTCACCACAGTTTTATTGCTGAGATCTACAGAGAGTTCCTTGAATTACATGGCTTGGTTTTTGTCCTGACATGCAGTGTGAATTGTGGGACCTTATATACACAAATGTGTGCCTTTCTAAAACTATAGTTCCAAATGTTAGTATTTGGACAGTCACACTTTTTTGGTTCTTCAGTCTCTGAACTTCAGAACATTCAATTGGAAGTAAAATAATGAATACTACATTAATGGGCCAAGCCTCAGCTTTAATTTGAGTGGGTTTACATCAATATAGAAAGAACTGTGTGAGAGATATAGAATACATCAAACAATAAATAAAAAAACCAACAGTTGGGTATAGCGGGTGCACAAAGGAAGACCAGAAAATGGTGAACATGGTGGTAGACCGAGGAGCACAAGTCTTTGGATGAGCAGAAAATCCTTTGCATGGTGAAGAAAAATCCCTATAATATTGCACAGCAAATCAAGAATGATCTCCAGGATGTAGGCAAACATGTTTCCTTGTCAATGATCAAGAGAAGACTTCATGACCATAACATCAGAGGATTCACCATAAGGTGCAAACCACAGTAAGCCTCAAAAACAGAAAGGCAAGGTTGCAGTTGCAAAAACAAACAAAAAGAAACCAGTAGAGTTCTGGAACAAAGTTCTATGGAATGAAGAAACAAAAATTAACCTCAAAATGATGGAAAGTGTGGCGAAAAATAAAGAAATATCTCATGACTCAAAGCATACATTCAGTGCACTCAGATTCAGTCGAATGCATCTAAACTCACTGGACAACATTTCTTCATTCAGCAGGACAACAATCCAAAAGATACGGTCAAAGCAACCGCAGAGCTTTTCAAGGTAAAGACATGAAATATTCTCAGCTGGCCGACTCAATCACCACAGCTCAATCCAACTGAGCTGCAGTCCACCTGCTGAAGACCAGACTAAAGGCAGAGAGATCTCACAGCAGGCAAGAGCTGAAGGAGGCTGCAGGGACTGCACCAGGGAAGATACAAAGCGTCCGCTGATGTTTGTGGGTCAAAGATTTCAGGCATTAACCGCAAAGGATTTTACACTGAGTATTAGATATAATGGTTTTGTTTGACTTCATATGTATCTGTCCAATTACTTTTGAACCCCTTAAATTAAGTACTACAGTACTTTTGCCGGCGTAGTTTAAAAAGGTTTGATTTTATGCGAACCAGCTGAGCCAACATTTATCATTATGACAGGTTCGGGCAAATTAAAAAGTAGCCTACATCAGCAACCTGTCCTGATGGGTTTCACAGCACTAAATCCAACTTTTATTTCATTATTAATAAGCAATTTGACAACGTGATTAACATAATATTAAGTTTGTTTGTAAACGGACTACTGGAGCCACTAGTGTCTGACGAGCCATGTGCAATTTACTGCTGAGCTGAGGCCAGCAACATTAAGGAGATCAAACTTCAGTAGAGGGTACGCACAGAGCACGTTGTCTCTGTTTACTAGAAAGTTCATGTGTATTTTGGGGAGATGACAAGAGGACATGGAGGACTTAGTCTCAAAGAAAACTAGGCCAAAGTCTTATTTTATTCATTTTGATGTGTAGGAGAAGAAAAGTTAAGTTGAATGGTTGTTTTGAGAAATAAAAACTTGAAGTGTCACTCAGTTGTCCTGCTGATTGCGGTGCCCCTTCACTCTCGGCTTCTTATTTAGTGTTTATTGGTGGTTGGCAAACCATCTTAGAGGTGTATTACCATCAGCAAGTGGACTGGAGTCACTACACTCTTACTAATGGGCTCTCTCAGTCTCATTATGTTCCACTCGAGAGCATCTGCTGGGTGAAGTGTGACATCTAGTGGTGAAATTCGGTATACCGGTCTGGTGTTTGGCTGAATATCAAACCAGTTTGAAAATTTTTACACCAGCCCAAGCCTATGAAAGTGCATTTGGAGAGTATTCAGACCCCGTCACTGTTTTCACATTTTGTTATTTTGAAGCCTTATGCTAAAATAAAAAATGAATAAATAAATAAAAAATTTCCTTCATCAATCTACGCTCAATACCCCATAATGACAGAGTGAAAACAGAATTTCTAAATCTTTGCAAAAGTGGCCTCCATAATTCTTAAATGGAAGAAGTGTGGAACAAACAGGACTCTTCCTAGACCTGGCTACCCTAGCCGACCTGGAAATCAGGGGAGAAGGGCCTTGGTAAGAGAAATTACCAAGAACCCGATGGTCACTCCGGCTGAGCTCCAGAGATCGTGTGATCTCTCCAGGACATCTATCACTGCAACACTCCACTGATCTGGGCTTTATGAAAGAGTGACCAGACGGAAGCCTCTCCTTTCTTAAAGTTGCAGAAAAGTTGCAAAAAAGCAACTCAAGGACTCTCAGACTGTGAGAAAGAAGATTCTCTCCCTGATGAAACTGAGATTGAACTATGTGGCCTCAATTCTGGTCAAACAAAAGCATCATGTCTGGACGCATATTATGGAGGCCACTGTGCTCCTGGGAACCTTCAATGCAATAGAGATTTTTTTTGTAGCCTTCCCCAGATTTGTATCTCAACACAATCCTGTCTCTGAGCTCTGCAGGCAGTTCCTTCAACCTCATGGTCTGGTTTTTGTTCTGATATATATTGTCCGCTGTGAGACCTTTCCATATCATGTTGCAAATAGTACATGCAGAATTTCAGAAGTCAGATGTCTCCACTACTTCTGAACTCGGTGTGTGTGCGTGCGTGCGTCTGTGCGTGCGTGTGTGTGTATGTGCTGGAGCAGTCTGACAGTGCAGTGAGAGGAGGATAGGCAGAGAACTTCCCAGCATGAATGTGTCTGGATTTCAGTCAAATATTCAGCCGTGGAAACATACCTATTACTTCTAGAGGCTATTTTGAACTGTATTGATGAAATATATTAATGATAAAAATAAAAGGCTGCCAACTTGCTGAAGTGTTGTGTATGTGGGCAGTGAGAGGACAGATAAAAAGACAGGATGGAGCCTTTCCTCAAAGCATGAAAGTATCTAAATTTAACAAATAGTTAAGTTGCTTAGTGGTGAAAACCAGAAACCAAATTATTTAGTCTTATAGAGGATACTTTGTGTTATTTTTGATCAGATTTTGGATGGAGCTATTTTAAATATTAGAACGTATTTTTTCGTGTGATTATCTCTCCTTTCATCCATCACTGAGCTGTTACTTTGCCATTCTGCAATCTATTGTCATGCACATGCTTAATTGTAAAAAGCCAATCGGAAATCGGGTTACATGTTGTTGATTTTCTTTTGCCTTCTTCAATTCTCCAACAAATGTTATCAAACATTCACCAAACTAAAGACACCGGAGGACAGGAAACTTAATACCGAATCACACAATTTTATTCTTTGAATAACTGAGTACACATACAAATCTAATGTGTGAAAGGTCTGCAGAAATCCAAAATCTCTTCTCTGACATGTTCTTTTAACCCCCTCACCTCATGCTCCTCCTAAAGGAAGCAAGTTACACAGGACTGTCTGATTGGTGTAATTCCAGAAAAAATGCTGGGTCACAGTTACACAGGATTCTCTGATTGGTTTACAGTTTTCTGCAACACTTTATACTATACTATATATTATATTAGGGCTTTTATGATATCTCATATCCCGATAGAGGTAGGAGAAATCTACCTGGAGAAAACAGGTGTTTCTAATTCCCTACTCTCTTTTTGGTAATCAGATTTCTCATTTACATGACATTTAAGGAATCAGCTCACTGGAGAAAGCCCACTGTAATTTGGTTAGTTAAGTGCATGTAAACACACTGATATATTGAAATGAACAAAACACAATGCACCTCGACTTGACTGACTCACTGCGCAGTTTTCCTCCAACCTTGCAATGTGCTGCTCTGATTACTTACTGTGAAGTGAATGTACTCTATAATGTGATCAGTCATTGTGATCTAAGCTGAATCAGATCCACATGCATCTTGTCTTGTTGTCAGTTTAGTTACTAGATGATGGACTTTGGACTATGGACTGTGTGGTCTTTGTTTGTGTGATGTAGCTCCTCAGCTCTCTGAAGGTCAGTGTTATCAAACCTCAACTAGTAAAGTCAATCCTTTTTGGAATCAAATTCTCCACAGTGGATCTGGCAGAAACAAACTGCCATTCTCGCCGTTTGTGTTGCTGCTATACATAGTCATGATACAAGTTACATTTTATTACTTATTATTATTTATTGCTTATTCACAATAAGATGTAACACAATAAGTGTTATCATGAACAATTTGAAATGGCATGTGTTTACATTAGCGCTGTCAAAATTGACATTCGATTATTCCTTCTAAAAAAACACATGTGAAACACTCGAAGAACTATTTTTGGGCATTATGTCCAAAAGAAGGCAAATACGACGAGAGATATAACTACTTCGGTGCATATTTTCAAGATGTGCCCTGAGGTTGTTAGTGCTGGAATATTAGGCTAATTGTAGTTTACATAGCTTACATACAAGCTAGTATCTCCAAGCAGGGTTTTTCAATCACCCTCTCAATGGCCGTGTTAGGTTGTGAACTCTCTGCCATCATTACCACACGGTTGTTGTGGAATTATTTGCTCATTGCAGCTTGACCTACATTTCATTTTCAATCAATGAAAGTGATATTGTGTGAGTCTTGTCCATTATGCAGTGCATTTAGTGCATTTACAATATATTGTTTGTTTTTTTTTGTTTTGTTTTTTTTTAACAATTCAAATATGTATACAGTTAGGTCCATAAGTATTTGGACAGTGACAAAATTTTCGTAATTTTGCCTCTGTACCACAATGATGGATTTGAAACAAAGTGATCAAGATGTGATTGAAGTGTAAACTTTCAGCTTTAATTCAAGAGGTTTAACAAAAATATCACATTAACTGTTTAGGAATTAAAGCCATGTATACATAGTGCCTAATTTTCAGAAGATCTTAAATGCTCTATTAATCTCTCCAGTATCTGTCACAAAGACCCCTTTCTCATTCTCCACAGAGGGTATTAACATCTGATTATATTATCGACCTTCTCTGGGCCAAGAACCTCCTTGCCGTTTCCCTTTGCTCATAATACCTCTGTCTGCACAGGAATAATGCAAATTCTGCTTTCTTCTGCAGTATATAATTAAATTCAAAACTAAGCTTACTTAAATGTGGAAAAACCCTTGGTTCAGTTTGAATGTACACATCATTTCAAGTACTTTAATTTCTCTCTGTAATAAAAGCAGGCGTTTAATGGCTGGATTTTACAAATAAGAAGAAGTCTTTAGGTCCAGACCAAAAATGTAACAACATTTTCACCTGAGCATTGCTAAATGATGTACTAACTACCAATTGTTTAGATATTAAGAAAGATATTATAAGATATTATAAAAAATAATCTCTTCTAGAATATGAAGTGCGTGGATTGTGTGGATGTAGAAGCCTACAAATATCAGTTAATCCCAGTTCTTCTTCAAGAACATCAATTGCTAATTAGGATTTCTGTGCCTGCCTTATATTTGAAGTGTTTGACTTGTCTAGTGCCCGGTTTCTCACTTGGTTAAAATCCCCGTCAATTATCACATATGGATTTTCCATTTGTTTCACCGTGTTACAATTGTCGATAAAAAAAGTCTGGATAATCTGTGTTTGGGGCACTAATATTGATTAGAGAGCACCAGATACCAAAAAGGTCTACATCTATAACCACCCATCTGCCCTCCCCTTCAGAGATTTGGGGTTAGGGTTGGATAATAATGTCAAGTTTTTTTATGAACATGAAAAGGCACTGAAAAATATTTTACCAACTCACTCTCTTTTTGTCCTCATTATCTAAGTGAGTCTCTTGCAAAAACAGAGGTTCACTTTCTTTTGTTTCAAATAAATTATTTCTCCTAATAGCAAGATTTTCCTCCTTAATAATCCAAGATAACACTTAAAGCATTTCTGCCATAAAACTCTGTTACTTCTACTTTCTTTACCGTTAGCCATCTGGCATGATCCCACAATGTATGTGAACATGCCCACAATAATAAGCTAAGCTCTGATTTTGATGCTTCCCTGTGTTATAAACAAACATAAAACAAAACATGGACATAAATGTTCAAAAATGGTATGAGTACACAGCTCTGGTCAACATCGAAGAAGAGGATGGTTATGGTAAACCATCTTTTTCTTTGATGTTGACCTTACTCCTGAACAAAATAATAGAGTAATGTGTCCGTGAAACTCAAACTCCCAAACAGCCCTCACTACCACCCCCCATTCAATACCATCTATATAATACCATCTATATATCTTTTTCTGGAAATGAGTCCATCCGTGCATGTAGGAGTTTTTCAATGGTGAGCCATAACTGGCTCAACTGACATATCCCGCCCCTAAAATTGACATAGACCTGTTTTTAAGCTTATATCATAACAAAAAACATTACTATGAAATTGTATTAAGTTATAGTCTAGCACCTACATAGAGAACTCAATAAGGGATGGACAAACCTAAATATCTCAACTTATATTTATCAAAACCTCAGGGTAAAAGGGTTCAGCTTCTAAGCTGTAATCTTCTCTGTGTGTGTCATATTGACCAGCAGATTTTGTGTAGAAGAGACATGAGTGCCCTGCAGCGGTTCAATGAGAATTATTAAATGAACACTCATAGGGACACCGCCTGCTTTTGCAGGAAATTCATACTCAAATTAGTTGACTAGTCCAATTCATCAGTCTAATATCAGAAGCCGTGACTTCCTGGTTCAATGGATGTCCGATCTCTACTTCAAAGGAACACACAGCAATGACTGGGCTCAAAATAAGGAAGATTTATTAAACATTGCCCACTAACGCAGAATAAATGCAATGACTAATAATTGAGATGCAAGGTGGAAAAAAAGACCAATAGTTACCAATAGCTGATAAGTGGGTAATGTGATAAATTGGGCAGCACTGGGAAAGAATATGTTTAGGCTATGGATGATATGGCTGTATCACTATATGGATCCTAGGGCATCTATGGGCATCTGAGCAAGATAATAGATGGCTTTGCGTACTTTAGTTGGTGGTCTTGAGGCTTTTGGCTGGAACCATAGCAGTTGGTAGGTGCGGTCGGTAACCTTTAAGGCGGAGTCCAGGTGGACCCTCCCTAAGTCATTTTGGATTGCATAGTTGACAGGCTTTGCCAATGTTCTCCGCAGTTTCAGCGTTTGGAAGTCTGCCAGCAGACTTCTCCGTGGCACTGCTGATGATTTCTCTTTAGGCAGATGGGTTGTCTGCCTGTGGCTCTTGCAGGTTGATGTGGAAAAATGAATGCTTCTAATTACTGTACCTATCTGTCACTAGGTGATTTAAGAAGGGATTGGAATTGGCCAAATGACACAAAACCTCGGAATCTTCACAGTGGAACTGGGGTGATGACTACCAGTTATAAAAGAAAATTTATTCTGGAAAAACTTCTGCTTTCCTGATTCTTACTACAGTTGACTTTGCTTGCTAAATAGAGGAGCTACAAGTTAAGCATATTGATAAAAACTTAACTTGAAAAACATGTGGCTAACTACAGAACAAAGTTCATGAGGACAAAAATGATAAAAAAGAGAGCGCTGCAAAATGAGACGTACAAGACGACGAATGAACTAAACAAACGAACAAATTAAATGAATGAACGAACTATAAACAGAATTAATGCAAAAAACTGCCACGAACACGAGAGTCCGGCCGTTTCTATCTCCCCAGGGGGATGCCGGAAGCATCGTGGGCAGGGTGCCATTTGTCAATCCATTGGGCTCTTCTTTCTTTGTTTAAACTAACAAAGAGCATGAGTTGTTTAATTTGGAGTTTAGGTGCAAAAGTAGCACATCTTTCTATCAGCATGGCCCCTAAAAACAAGAGCAAAAATAGTAGACCCTATATCCCTGAAATATCACCATTATTATTCTTTTAAACATAATGAATGTTATTTCTGTGATCCTTATATGCTGTCCAATAATGTAACTTAGTAATACATCCCGACTTGGACATGTTAAAATCAAGAATATCTAAAAAAAAATAGTAATATTCTCTTATGGAGCTGCATGATGGGTTTAACCTCAGACTCCGCCATTGCTCCCCTGCTTTTTCCCTTGATCTTCCAGTGCCAATATCCGTGTTTCTGCTTCAAGCATTTGAGTCCCTGGATAAACTTTTACTGGCCCTGGGTCATGGCGCCATCAGTTGTGTTGAACCCTGCTAGAACCATGAAATGTAAGGCATTTTTGCTTGAAAAATACTGATTTTCTTTTAATTGACCAATCTTTGCTGGTCTACATAATTGTTTAAAATTTTTTTCAGTCTTCCTTTTTTGGGGCATTATTGCCTCCATAAATGTCCATTCCTGTCTCTGCAGTCATCAAAGGTGTGTATTACATTACCCATATAGTTGTGTGTTCCTTTTGATTACAAGATACACACATAGCTATACAGCACTAGTAGCAGTCAAAAGCTAAACAGGGTACCTTTCAGAGAAAAGACATGCAAGATTCACTTGAATTTAGACTGATTTTTATTTTTACTTTCTGTTGCATTCCTTGTAGATTTATTTTCTTTCTTTAGTAAATGTAATATGTGCTTGTCCGTTAAAACATTACAGGGACATGAATCCAATGGATCTGATGGGTGCCTTCATCATAAAGATCAGAACATTTTACTTACTTACTTGATCAATAATGGATTTGTATTCTTCTTTATGGCGTTGATCTGTTATCTGAAACATAACCTGCTCCAGAGCAGGTCAGGTGTGGAGCATAAGTTACCATGGAGATTTACCCCTTTTTTTTTACTTTTTCTGTTTATTTTGTTTTTTTAATTTTGTTTTATGCCTGTATGTATGTCTTTTTTTAATCTCCTCTTTGAAGCACTTTGTTACGTCTCTGCTTTTGAAAGGCGCTATATAAATAAAGTTCTCACTTACTTACTTACCCTGGTAAGAAGTGAACCACCATTGTAACCCCGAAAACCCAGGGGTTTAACCTGAAGTTACCACAAAGTCTGCTTTGTAGTACAGGCCTCTGTTCACATCACTAGTTAAGATGACTTTATGCACCTTTGGCTGTTCAATGCTTCCGAATGCATACAGTTATATTTAGAAGTCCACAGTAGCTTATTGGAATGCATTTAGAGAGAGCAAGGACGGGAAAGGCAAAATTGGAACATATTCATAAACATTTTCCCCTTGCCATCAGTTGCATTGATTGTCATAAAAAAGTCCTTTTCGGAGCTGTTCAAAACTAGAAACCTCAGTGACCTTCTGGTATAATATGCTGTTCATTTATTAGGTGCAATATATATATATATTTTGTTTTTTGTTTTAGAGGATTGTGAATTAATTATCACTGTTTATTGCCTTGTGATTATATGGTGACTAATTGTATATAATATAGTTGAGGTAGTAGTTAAAGTAGTAGGCAGTCTGACAATCACTCCCACTTTACACAATGATTGGCCCGGTGTGAGGAGGTAGAAGGTAGGCAACATTTGAACTTTTCTGTCAGGCTCTCATTTTTCATTCTTCACATAAGGATTACTGTCACTTTTCATGTGAAATACCATAAATGCCTGTGATGAGAGACTTTCTGAAAATGTACACTATTAATCCCATTTGTATGATTCATCAATACCAGTCCCTGTCTATAATGGAAGGCTTAACACACGGTCAGATGACACGTTGCCCAAACTAGTTTATTTCAATCATCCCTCAGCTTTTGTATTGTTGGAGAGAATTTTTCTTTTTGTTACCAACCTACAAAGGAAGGTCAGAGGTAAGGATCATTTACAGAACAGTGGAGTGACATTTGGTAAGCTACCAGGCTAGTCTGCTTTGCCAGAATGCCCATTGTTGCTACAATGTGCTTGGAGTCACTGTGAAATTAAAGTTAGAGTATCTTTATCTTCTGTAATTTGATGTACAGTTAGTTGAATAAGTACATGGACATTGACACAATTTTAGTAATTTTGCCTCTGTATGCCACCACAGTGGATTTGAAACAAAGCCATCAAGCTGTGTTTGAAGTGTGGACTTTCATCTTTAATTCAACGGATTTAACAAAATTGTCAAATTAACCAAATAAAGACATTTTTATATGTAGTCCGTCATTTTCAGAGGCGGAAAATTAATTGGACAATTAACTGACAGGAGTTGATTCCAAATGTTGAATTTGCATTTGGTAGCTGTGGTGGTCGATGCAAATGAAGGAGGTGTCGATGCAAATGATGGAGGCCATTATAGGCTGAAAAAACAAAACAGACCTATCAGACAGATACCATAAACTTTAGAAGTGGCCAAATCAACAGCTTGGTGCTTTCTTAAAAAGACGAAATGCACTAGCGAGCTCAGCAACACCAAAATACCTGGAACACCATGGAAGACAACTAAAGCTGATGGTCGCGGAATTCTTTCCTTGGTGAAGAAAAACCCTACACAACATCTAGCCAGGTTAAGAACACTGTAGGAGGTAGGCATATCACTGTCAAAGTCTACAGTCAAGAGACGCCTTCATGACTGTAAATACAGAGGGTTTACCACGAGGTGCAAACCAGCGGTAAGACGAAAGAACAGAGAGGCCAGATTAGACCGCGCCAGAAAACATCTAAGAAAGGCTGCCCAGTTTTCGAACAAGATTCTTTGAACAGATGAAACCAAGATTAACTTGTACCAGAATGATAGGAAGAGAAGAGTATGGAGACGGAAAGGAACGGCTCATGATCCAAAGCATACAACAGCTGTCAAACATGGTGGAGACAGTGTTATGTGATGGCTATGTATGGCTGCCAATGGAACTTGGTCGATGGTGTATATTGATGATGTGACTGCTGATAGAAGTTGTAGGATGAATTCTGAAGTGTATAGTTCTATACTACCTGCTCAGATTCAGCCAAATGCTGCAACACTGATAGGATGGTGCTTCACAGTACAGATAGATAATGACCAAAAACGTACTGCGAAAGAAACCGAAGAATTTCTCAAGGAAAAGAAATGGAATATTCTTTAAGGGACAAGTCAGTCACCTGACCTCAACCTTAAAACTAAGCCTGCTTTTCACTTACTGAAGAAAGACTACAGAAAGACGCACGAACAAGCAGCAACTGAAGGCAGCTGCAGTAAAAGGCCTGGCAAAGCATCTGAAGGGCAGAAACCCAGAATTAGGTGATGTCCATGGGTTCAAGACTTCAGGCAGTCATCGACTGCAAAGGATTTACATCCAAGTATTAAAAATAATCCTTATTTTTATAATTATGTTGGTTTGTCCAATTACTTTGGAAATGAACATGAACAACTATATATAAATAGCTGTAATTCCTAAACGGTTAATATGTCATTTTTGTTAACTCCCTTGAATTAAAGCTGAAAGTCTATACTTCAATCACATCTTGATGGCTTTGTTTCATATGTGTTGGTGTATAGAAGCAAAATTACGAAAATTGTGTCACTGTCCAAATACTTGTGCATGTAACTGTATTTCCACGTGAAACAGAATATGTGGGCCAGTTTAGTTATTAGAAGAATTTAAATCAAATCCTTTACATGTGATTGGATCTTTCAAAAATGTGTGTGGCTTAGCAAATGCAGAAATGCAATATGGAGCTGTAGAGAGATATTGAGCTAAGGGAAAAACAAGCAAAAAGATATGAGATAGTGCCAGGGAGCTGCAGAGGACTATTGGACTCCACACACACCTCCCGTGAGGAGGAGGATATGAGTTAAATGAACAAATTATATCTGTCATGTTCTCACATTTTGATATTGCTCTGGTAGCTAACCACTAGGTGTAATGGTCAAATGCATTTTTATATTTTGGATTGGGTTAGCTAGTCATCCCAAATAACTTTTTAATTGGTAAAATTTATGAAACATTCCCCAAGTTCAAGATGAGTCATAATAATAATTTTGTGTTTCACAGAAAAAGAAAAGAGAGGCATTTTAATATAAAAATATTCAAAATCATTTGCATTTGCATTTGTTACATTTAGCATGTAAGAAAAGTTAAATGAACAATTTACATGGACACATAAGATTCGAAGGTGGAAAAAGTATTCAATTCACTGTGTCTTTAAAGCTGTGTTTTTTGTCTTGTTTTGCAGATTTGGGATTTGGCTGATCCCGATGGCAAAGGCTATCTGGACAAACAGGTCAGGAACAGATTTCTCATCAAGTACTCTTTCTTTGATGATGTGCTGTATGCACTTAACAAAAAAAAGAATAAAATTGGATATAATTACATTATTTTGACTCTGATCGATAGAAAAAATACTTAATGAAAAACAATGACAAAGTGAAACAAAATCTCTGCAAGTGAATCTAATAAGATGACCCCAGTTGTAATTATGCCCCCAAATTAGCTAACACCAGCATGTCTAATTTAAACAAAAACAGCAAACATTAATTTGTGCAGGCGAAGATAGAGAATATTTTTGTTTCTTAAAATATGAATATTGTTCTATATTTTTTAAATTTCTGAATAATTATTATAATGTATTATGTATGAGAAGAGTTATATGTCTTTGGGATGCTACATTAGTGTTAGTTATCTGAGCTGGGGAATGAGAAAACTTGATGGGTACCACTGTATATTGTCTCTCTCAGGGGTTTTACGTTGCTCTGCGGCTGGTGGCCTGTGCTCAGAGCGGTCAGGACGTCAGTCTTTCCAGCCTCAACCTCACAGTCCCTCCCCCCAAGTTTGTGAGTGTGACTATCATTGAAGTTCAAATCCATGTTTTCTGTGAATAAAAACAAACAGTTTTTTCAGAATATTGACATTTTTATTGAATTAATGTCAAACCTGCAGACATTTTTACAATACATTATATTCATTATACTCATCATTCATTATGTGCATAAATATATTCTGTCCTTTTCATGTTATGTTATTCAACCTTGTATCAAAAGCTCAGTATGAGAGAAGTAGATGTGTGTTTAAACATGCAAATGGATCCTGTGACAGTGCTATGACAGCCATCTTTGTTTGTCTGATTTCAGAAGGACACCAGCAGTCCGTCTCTAAGCAGCACAGCTTCTGCCTCCGTGGAATTACACTGGGCTGTCAGGGTGTGTTCAGATACACACATGTAAACACACAAGCACTAAAATAAAAAGAATATAGAAGTGTTTCCCATTGACTCAGAAAGAAAGAGAAGAATAAATCCATTTCCATTATTTATTTAGTTTGATGATAACATATTGGTAACGGGAGATACCGCATACTGATACGCTTTAGTTTCTCACAAGTGTTTTGGTATTTTCCCAGTAGCAAGCACTAATAAGTTTCTTTTTACAATGTAAAATTTCCCACTCACTACATCAGTTACATCGTAACTCTCAAATATCAATATGAGCATCTGTCTCAAAAATCCAGTATTGCTTTTTGGCTCTACTATTGCAGTTTAGTAAACCATTCAGTTTGTGAATCAGCATGAACTCTTCTATTAAGTCAAAAGACAAAGTCAAGCTCAGTCAGTCTAACATATAGAGATCTGGCTTTTTAGATAACTAGTGTGTGTTTTCCATTGTAGCCCGAGGAAAAGAGTAAATTTGATGGGATTTTTGAAAGTTTGGCTCCAGTCAATGGCCTGCTGTCAGGAGAGAAGGTCAAACCAGTCCTAATAAACTCCAAGCTACCTCTGGATGTCCTTGGGAAGGTATTGACTTCAATTGTTTCTTATATTAAGTCTCAAATTTGGCTTGTTGGTTCCATGATTAAAGAATAAACTACTCTAGTCTGAACCTAAGTATTTTGCATTTCCCTATATGAAGTAACATGAATGTAAATGTGGCTGCTAGAACTGTTGTTCACAGATTATGATATTGAGCACTAAATTGTCAAAGAACATGCTTTTTTCTAAAGTGGATTCATAGTAATGAAAAAGATTAGGTAATATTTTAGTTACTCATTGAGTTACGCTGAATGGCCTCATTGATCCTTATCATGCTTATTTCCTGCTGTTAAGGTTTGGGACCTGAGTGACATAGATAAAGATGGCCATCTGGACAAAGATGAGTTTGCAGTGGTGAGTGATGTCTTCTTTTTCAGTGTTACTGTATGTTGTTTTGATTCTCTCTAGCCTGAACTAACTGTGGATATCTACAGAAACATGCTGTGGCCACTTTATGAGTTAAAACTTTATATAACGGTGTAGGATCCTCTATGCCCTCAGAAAAGCCTGAATGCTTCATGGCATGGAATCATCAAAGAATCCTTTGAGATTCTGGTCCCTGTTGACATCATGCAGTTGCTGCACATTTGCTGGCTGCAAATCTTTGGTTCCACCACATCCCAAAGTTGTTCTATTGAATTGAGATCTGATGACTGGGGAGGCAATTGAAGTACACTGAGCTCATTGCAATGTTGGTGGAAGCAGCTTGAGATGATGTGTGCTTTGTGACATGGCGTGTTATCATGCTGGAACTAGCCTAGAAGATCTTAAATTGTGGCCTTAAAGGGATGTAAGTGGTCAGCAGCAATAGTTAGATAGGCTGAGGCATTTAAACAATGCTCAGGTGATAGTTAGGGACCTAATATGCACCAAGAAAAAATTTCCCACATCATTACGCCACCACCACGAGCCTCAGCCATTGCCACAAAGAATCCAAACTGGATTCATGGATCCAGTTTGTTTACACCAAGTTTTGACCCTACCATTTGAATGTTGCAGCAGAAATCAGGATTTCTCAGACCAGGTTACATTTTCGTAATTGATTACTGTCTAGTGCTCAGTGGTCAGCCTGCCCACTGCAACCTCAGTTACCTGTTTTTGATTGACAGGAGTAGAACCCACTGTGGTCTTATTCCGCTGTAGCCCATCAACTTCAAGGTCCAGTGTGTTGTGCAATCAGAGATCCTCTTCTGTAAAGCACTGTTGTGATGCTTTAAGGCCAGTCTGGCTAGTCAGTGGACAAAGGCCAGTCCCTCTTTTCCTTCGGCACCACCAATCAATCCATGCTCAAAGATAGTTAGTTCACATTTCTTCCCCATTCTGATGTTTGGTTTGAACAACAACTGAACCTCTTAATCAAGTCTGCTTCCATTTATGCTATGAGTTGCTGCCTCATGATTGGCCTATTAGATATGTGCATTAACAAGGATGTTTACAGATGTACAGTATATCAGATATTTTAAAACAATTCTTTTGGTAAACCTAAATCAGTGAACATACAATAATCCATAATTAGAAGTAGTAGTAGTGCAAAACAGTTAAACATATATATGACTTATTCTTTTGTAATTTTGTTATGGTTCAGTATTGGTTATGTAAAGCCTGATCCATGTTGGATTCTTTGTATGACTGGGGGCAGTAAAAAGGTTTGTAACATAATTAGTTTTATAAAAGCTAGATACAGTATGCAACCAATAAGTATGTATTAATAGCAGGATGTACTACCACAGGCCATGCACCTGGTGTACCGGGCCCTGGAGAAGGAGCCTGTTCCTGCACTCCTCCCCTCTGCCCTCATCCCTCCATCTAAGAGGAAGAAGAGTCTGGGCTCAGTAGCCGGCTCTGTGCCTGGACTGCCTGCAAGCCCTCCACCACCAAAAGATTCACTGCGATCCACACCATCCCATGGTAGCATGAACTCACTCAATAGCACTGGAAGCCTGTCGCCCAAACACACACTCAAGTCTGGACAGGTAACGCTACACTAATATACACACATAGTATAGACATTATATCAGTAAACACAATAATCCATAACTAAAAATAATGCTGGGACAAAACAATTTTTTAACGTTTTAATAAATTTGGAAGGGGGGGGGGGCAAATAATAATCAAAATAAATGAACAGCAGACACAATACAAAATATTATAGGAAATCACCAAAGAGAATGTGATGTGGTTGGTATTTTACTAATCAAGAGCAATTCAGCTCTCCAAGCTATTTAAATTGCATTATTTTGATCAAGACTTACTGTGGGCTAAATTTAAATTGTACAAGTGTACTATGTACTGTAGGAAACAATAAACAAAAATACAAATAAAATGAATTTTCAGACTTAGATGCAGGGCCTAAGCATTTTTGTGCCTAAACCTAATGAACGGAAAAAACTATGCTGAGAGTTCTCTACGGCACTGGAGAGAGAGGATACCGCATTGGCCCTAATATAAGACGGTATTTTTTTTCTGAAACTTAAAAAAGTGGGGGCTGTCTTATATTTGAGGACGAGACAATTACGTGTTCATTCATTAAAACCGATATTCTCTTTGAAAGGAGAGAGTATGTGTAACAAGAGTGTTGCATTATGGGAATTTGTAGCCTCAATGTTGCTAGGCTAGTGAGTGTTTTCGAGTCCACCTATAGTGAGTAACTGAGTTTTTCAGCCTTAAAAGTGTTTTGTTAGTCCAGTTTAACACGAGATTCAGAGGCTGGTTCAACATGTTCTGCTGCCACAGAGGAAATAAATTCCTGACGAGTACTTAGCGTCTCCTGACGTCTTTACAGCAGAAATAAACCAGGGAGAAAACCTGTCAAACAGCCAAGAATTAAACCTGCCACAGATGAAGTCTGAAAAATGTCAACTGTCAGAGAAAATGATTCTGGGAGAGGAATGAGAGTGAGAGAGGAGTCGACTCACTACAGTAACTCAGTCAGCTGACTAGTGGCCACTGGGAAAGTGAGCTGGATCCTAACATTGTGGGTAGAATAACAAATGGAGAGCATTTGATATAATTCATTGTGCAAAACCAAACTAATACAAACTGTGTAACATGATTATTCATTACTGATAAGGCTCATTATATTTGTTTTATTTCTTATTGAAAAATGTTTAAAATAAGTAGATGGCTTTAAACCTGTTTTTTAATCACAGCTTTGTATGCCCTTGCACTCAAAGGCTTTGATTTTTCCTCCTACAAAAAGACCCCGGCCGCTGAATTTTACAGTAAAAGTGCCACTTTTCTGGAGCACTCCCGAGGTCTTTTTGATCTTTACAGTAAAAAAATGTCTTACAATTTTTGAAAGTGTCCTGAAAAATGATTCCTTGAAAAGAGTGCCAGCTCTGTAGGTATTTCGATATGGGTTATTACTCAGGGTTGTTATCCTTATCTGTCATAATATCATGGAAAGAACCATACTGACTTGTACCAGTTTAGATTTCTGTATAAGTGGAAAAAGTCCCGTCTGCTCCTTTGTAGAACACTAACATCAGTTGGTTTTATCAAAAAATATTTTGAGTCAAAACAAAGCAAATTAAAACATATACATCTCTCTCTCTCTCTCTCAGCATTCGGTGAACTGGGTGGTTCCAGTGTCAGACCGTGGTCGCTATGATGACATATTCCTGAAGACGGATGCTGATCTGGATGGTTTTGTCAGCGGACAGGAAGTAAAGGAGATCTTCATGCAGTCTGGACTTTCTCAGAACGTCCTTGCCCATATATGGTAGGGACTCAACTAGGCTCCTACTCAAGTTTTATGCTTGACAGTTAAAATCTGCTGTGTTTTATTTCTTGGCTAGGTTTATTATTAGCTTTGTACCACTTTCTAATTAGGCAGCCTTTATAAAGGGTTTATAAGTTGTCAATAATGTCTTTATCAATTGCTAATAATTTGCTGATGCTGGAAAAGATAAGTTATAAACCAATTATGAGAACAAATTTTGGGTTGCAAGGTTGTGAAAAATCCCTTTTGCTCTGTTGATAATGCTGTTATTAACATTGGAAATCCACTGATAAACTTGTTCATAAATGGATTCTGTTTTAGATCCTCTGCAGCCCCTACCGGACCTTAGTTGTCATATGCTCTAATCAGTCGAGTGAATTTTCACAACCTGGCAACCCATAAGTTGTTCTTATTGATGTCTTAAAACTCATCTATAAAACTTAAGCTAATTATTTATTTACTGTTCATAAAGCCATTATTTATAAAGGGTGCCTTATTAGAAAGTGGTACCATTAGATCTACCAGTTGTCAGAAAGTGCTTTATCAAAAAAATTGTTTCATTTTTTGACAAATCTCACTTATCCTAAGAGCAGCAATCAGCTCATCAAGTGATTATAGGGGCTATATGTAAGTTTTTGCTATAGCTACACAGCCAACAATAGCATTAACAGCTGTTTAGGTACCAGCATTCTTTTACTCACCAAGAACTGTCTCTAGCGGTGGAGAGCAACGCCAATGTTAACTGTTGTTTTGCTTATATTTCCATAACTTCTTCTACTGAAGTTAGCATGCTAACCGTCTAGCCCTGACCCAGGCGGCTCATCTCTGAACTTTCCAATAGTGAGTCACTGAAGCAACCATTCTGCCCTTAGTCCAACATGAGGGGATGAAGAAGTAACACTGCCCAGAGGGCTGATCTAACCTCTCTTGAGCTGAAACTCTTGGGAAGCGACCATCACCACTCCCTGGTCCCACCAAGAACCATGTTTGGTGGCAGAGAAAACTTACATATAGCCACTTTAATGGAAATGTTTTACAAACCAGTGGCAATAAATGTGCCAAACTTGACTTTGAACAAGCAACTTTGAAGGTTTCCTTTGATTGCTTTCGTTCTGGATATTTATTCAAATCCTTCTACTATAATTGAGGAGTGGATTGTGTTTGCATGCGCCTGTGTGTCTGTCCGTGTAACTGCTCTGCCTAAGAAGCAACTAGGGGCATGAAATTTTGAAGGGACCTATTTCTTAATGAGGCCTTTCAAACGACACGTCCTCGGTTCTCTCTTCCGTCATTCATTCCGTTTTTTTCCGTTCCTTTTTTCCCTTGTGCAAGTACTGGGTGATATATAGTAATACTGTCAAGAGGCGAGTTGCTCTGTGCATTGATTTGAATGAAATTCACGTAGGCTAGAGCTTAACTGTCATAGTCACAAAGGTCCATCTCATGCGTCACATGCCCATTGATGCATATAGTTCTTTATGAAGTTAATTAAATCAACAGCCATCAATAATACAATGAGACCGGGAGTGTGCGAGAACTAACTCAACCAATGAAACTGTATTATCATAAGAGATGAATGTGCATTTACATCAGAAGCATAACCCTGTTGTGCAAATTTGGTGTTAAAGTGCATCCCAAACTGTATAAATGTAGAAATTTGTAACACACGGTTCAGTAAAACTCTGAATCTGAAGTGCTTTAGTGTAGGTCTACCATGCTACTGTTTTTATTGGAATAAACACTCTACTTCATGCCTAAAAAGAAGCAAACAACAGTAACAGCCTAAGTCGGCATGATGTGAAGATGTCAAACGTAAGACATTTGCACATGGTATCGAATCTCCAGCGAGGTCAGGTAATAATTCTTAAGAATTATTTGCCATTTGGCATTAGCATGTTAATAACGTAGCTACCTACCTGGCTAGCGCGGCATACGTTACAATTTGTGTGGTGCTCTACAGAAACCTTTTGAATGTCGATGCGCAACATTTTTGGTAAACAGTCAAAAATGATCAAAAATCTGTTTTGAAATGAAATGTTTTTTTTTTTTTTTTTTTTTTAATTAAACATATTTTAAACCCTGTAGTTTATGTAGATTTAAACATATTGTATATACATTGGAAAAATTTGTTTTATTTTCTGTCTATCCTAGAAAAATGACTAAATTCCTCCAGTTCAACCAAGTACATCATTCCAGTTAAAACATCATCATATTAACATTCAGTCATTTTCAGTATGTTCATTTACCAAAAGCATATAATAAACTGTCTCTCAATTTGACCCTGTAATTTGTTTAAAATGAATTTCCAAAATTTCTTTCTAAAATTTCAGTTTTGCCATTAAGTTAGAATATATGCAACTTGCTTAAAAACCTTCACAGCACAGACACGACACAGCGATAACACATGTACAGAGTTTCCCAAAAAAATTGACAGTAATCACAGTTTCCCAAAATGACAAAGCTTTGAAAAGACACTCATGACAATTCTAAAGTGCAGCTCAATGCATCATCCATAAACACAGTCCATTGAACCAAAAGGAAAAGCATTCCTCACTTAAAGTAAAATGAAAGGGAGCGCAAAGGGAAGATAAGCTTTATTTAGACAAGGCTTAGTGCACTAAAAATGAAATTAAAACAAACAAAAAACAAGAAAGAATTCTTCACACAAATATAAGAAACATTTTAAGTTCCAATATCACCCGCATACTGGAACACACAGTATTAACACGCATACTGGAGTGCACAGTAAAAACAGGGTTCCTATACAGTATGGAAAAGTGCGGAATTTGATTTTGGTCATTTCCAGGACTGTTTAAGTATGGAAAAATATTTGTGTTTCCAGACTATTGCCCCTGTTCTGTTTTCTTAGATATAAAATTCTGAATTTCTAAAACTAAAATGATCATACAAGCAGAGTGTTTTCATGGCGTTTGGAGCAGGCAGCCAGCACAGCCAAAATATTTACCACTGTGTGAGAGAGCGTGGGCCAGAGAAAGTTTGATGTTGTCGAAAGCGAGGCAAGAAGTATGCACAGAGCATAGGAGTGTGCGTTTTGCAGACCAAATTCAATGGACTTTAGTTCTCTTTTCTAGTAAAAGTAAGCCACAGTTGATTGTTAGACTGATTTTTTGAAAAGAGTTAGATAAACTGTTTGAGCAGTTTCTCCCTCTTTTTCTCTTTTGATTTTTGTTTGTCCTGTCTGTCTCAACAGTGAGGTCAGTTTGCTCAGTATTACTGAGTTAACTAAATGCATTTGTTGACTCTCTGCTCCTTCTTACAGGGCTCTGGCAGACACAAGACAGATAGGCAAGCTGACCAGGGAGCAGTTTGCCCTCGCTATGCATCTCATCCAGCAGAAAGTCAGCAAGGGCATCGACCCTCCACAGGCCCTGACTGCTGACATGATACCCCCCTCTGAGAGAGGCACTCCTGTACCAGTAGGTACCAAGCACAAAAACACTGCATATTTACTACAGTTTAGTGACTGTGGCACTGCGGGTACAGTGGCTCATCCACTATCTATAGGGTTGGTGGTTTGATCATGGGCGAGACACTGAGCCCTGAATTTCTCCAGATGGCCAGGCCAGCACCTTGCATGGAAATGACCTGCCATTGGTGTATGACTGTGTGTGCGAATGGGTGATTGAGTGGCTTGGATCAAAGCACTATATAAATTCAACCCATTCAAGATTCATATTATGTAGATTCAGATATGACTATAAATTGTTTTTTGTAATACTACAGTCCTGGTTGAAATTATTGGCTCCCCTGAATTTTAAGTAAAGAATTTTGAATTTTTTCAGAAATACATGCAAATTAACCAGTTTTGTGTAATCAAAATATTTTGATGAAATGTCCAAGGTTACTGAACATCAACAAAAATAATGCTTGAATGTATTGAAATAAACAATAAAGCCATAAAATGTACCCCTGACACAATTATTGGCATCCTTTTAATGAATTTAAATTCATTTTCCTCAAACAAAATGAAAAACAAATAAGACTCACCTGTGCTTAATTGTCAGTGTTCACATGACCTGAATTAACCAATGAATAATGGTTTTACTACATTAAAAGGAACTGATTGTTTCCAGTTTCTTTTTCACAAAGACAAAGACAAAAGAGCTGTCTGAGAGAATCAAAAATGCTATTATCAAAAAACATAACAAGGTTACAAGGAAATCACCAAAGATCTTGTTTCAGTAGTTGGTAATGTTATCCAGAAACAGTCATAAAACTGTTAAGACACTTCCCGGGATGTGGTGCTAATAAGAAACTCAGTGAGAGAAGTCTGCAAAGGTTGATAAGATTGTGGAAAAAACACCACGCAAGACATCTGAAGAGCTTTAGGTTGACCTGGAGGAATCTGGAGTGGTGGTTTCAGCCTGTACCATATGCCGCACACTAAACCAACTAGGGCTCAATGCGTTAAGGCCAAGGAGGACACCACTATTTAAAGAGAGGCACAAAAAGTCAAGACAAATTTTTGGAAAATCTTTCCTAGATAAGCCGCAATCTTTCTGGGATAATGTTCTATTGACAGATGAAACCAAAGTAGAGTTGTCAGGGAATGCAGTGCAACAGTTTGATTATAGGCCGTCGCCTATAATCAAACTTCATTTCGTCAAATGAAGCGCATGCATAAAAGAATATCCTACCTACAGTAAAACATGGTGGAAGTTCTATTATGCTGTGGGGCTGCTTTGCTGCCACTGCTGGCACTGGAGGCATTGAATGTATCAAAGAAATGATGATATCAGAAGATTACCAAGGCATTTTATAGCAAAATGTGTTACCCTGTGTCAGAAAACTAGGTTTGACACCAAAGCCTTAAGTCTTTCAGCAGGACAATGACCCAAAGCACACATCCAGCAGTATAAAAGAATGCCTGAAAAGGAAAAGATGGACTGTTTTAAACCGGCAAGCAAATGACTCCTGACCTAAATCCCATTGAAAACCTTTGGATAGAGCTGAAATCTGCCATTGCAAAAAGGACTCTTGTAAACTTAAAAGAGCTTGAACACACAGCATCGGAAGAGTGGCAGAAACTACCAGCAGGGGGGTGGTGCAAGAAGCTTCTATATGGCTAAAAGAAACGTTTAGAGGCTGTCATTGTTGCCAAACGTTCTACAACCAAATATTAGTGAAGGGTGCCAATAATTGTGTCTGGGGTACATTTTGTGTTTGTATTATTTCATTATTATGCAGTTTTGGTTTTTTAATTTTCTTTTGTTCAGTAACCTTGGATATTTTATAAATAATATTTTGAATATACAAAATTGGTAAATTTGCATTTACTTCTGAAGATATTGTAAATTCTGTAATTAAAATTCAGGGATGCCAATAATTTCAACCAGGACTATATAATATAATATAGATAAAGGCAGAATTACAGAAAAAATGTATCAGACTAATCATGTGGAATTAACTGAACAATAAATGCAGCTTCCTGTTTGATCAACATATCTAAACCACTGATGATCAATGTTGTTCTGATGTTAAATATCTCTGAAAATTCCAATAGGCATCCTCAAAATATACTCACATCATCAGTAGCAACTTAAAGTTCTACAATCCCAAAGTATTTAAGCTTTGTAAATATTGCTATCCCTTCGTGATTACTTTTGATGATGGCTTAAACAATGGCCACACTAATTAAAAATGTCATTTGTTCTATACAATAGCACCTCTGCTGTTCTTCCCTGAGGGTTATTGTTTTATTTTATAAAAGCATGCTTATTTTTTGTGTTTGTAGCGGATGTGGTCTTCATTTCAAACAATGTGGTCTATCAAAAATCACTGCTGGAAACTCTGAATTTGTGTATTTTTGTAAAGTTTGTTGTATTAAATAAAAAGAAAATCTGCACGAAGATAGCAAGATGCAAAAATTCTCCAGTTAGCCTCTTATTTCCAGGGCTCCATAGAAATATTAATTTAATGTTTCTCATGTTGTCAGTTTGACTGTATGACTCTTAGCTGCTCAGTTACAACGCTATTAAGGTTTTATCTTCGCTTTAGAGCATGGCACTTTAGTAATATTAGATGACGCAGAAAAACAACACAGAACCTGCACAGTAAAGATGATTTCTTTCAAAATGTTTTAAGAAGTCTCTCTTTCAAATATGCGATGGAGTTATAACTGTTACTGTTTTTTATATTCTCTGTCAGTTACTATGTCATTTCTCTATGGCTGCAGAGTATGTCAGGATACATGACCCCGGTGGGATCAGAGATGGCTGCTCTGTCTGAGATGAGACGGGTGAGTCTAAACTTGTTCTTCTCTTCTCCGCTTCTCTAATCTTTTTCCTGCTCTTTGCATATTGTGGCATCAAGGTGTGCAGGTTTGTCTGCTAGACATCCTTTTTCTTGAGCTGTACCAATTTCCCAATATGCCAAATCTGCTTATTTGGTGGAGGAGAACTTCAAAATGTAACCTACATCACAGAAAATGACAATTTTGAAGAGAGATAAAGCAATTAAATCGTCACTTGATCGATCGATCACATTTACTGCCTAAAGTTGTTGTTCTGTCTTATCCTGATTCTTTTGCTGCTAATGTTTCTACATGTCCCCTCTTCCTTTTCTCTCAGGCTATAATGTTCAAGTTGTGGGTACGTAACATGGACCTACAGTGTATTTACCTATAAATGCTTTCAGTGGTTGGCTGTTCAGGCTGATTACTGGAAAGCATTTGCAATTTTTTCTCTCCTGAATCTTTCCTCACCATGGCAGTGGTGGTGACACTCCCCCACATGTTGGTGATTGGCCCAGCCCCCACTTACTGATTCAACCTCTGTGGTGCTCCTCTTATTGACCATGGGTTTTCCTCCTATCCTCTCTTTACCTCTTTCTGCTTCCCTTGGCCTGGGCTGCCATGGCTCACTTGGTGCCATGTCATAATCCCACTTTCTTCAACAAATATTGTTTACTTTGCCAACATCTTGTCTTTTTTTGTCTTCCTCCCCTCCTCTTCTTTCTCTGTCTGTTTAACTCACCCTCTACAGGATAGCTCTAGCTCAATTGGTTCAGGGGAGTTTACTGGCATCAAGGAGTTGGATGACATCAGCCAGGAAATAACCCAGTTGCAGAGGTAAAAAATAATGTCATTGACAGACCTAAATAACATGACAGCACTGAAAGGCTTTTACTTTAAACTAATTTTTAAAGCTGCATAGAAAATGAATGGAAGATTACATCTAAACTGTCTAATTTTAAGCTTCACAGTAAAACTTTTCTGCCAGTATAGATTTTGTTTACTGGCACATCTCATTTAGCCAAATCATAATGCATTAACAGCATTAGCAACAGTGTAACCATTTGCAAATATTTTTCATAAGTAGTAATTGCCTCAATATTTACAAGATGCAGCTTGGAGTTTTATTGTAGTTTCACTGTTAGTCACTATTCACTCTATGATGAATGTACTTCATGATGTCCTGTGTCAAAGATCTTTCCAAACTTGTTACTCTGATATTAACCCCCTCGCTGATCCTTTGTCATCACCTGCATCACCTCCAGGCTTTTATCCCTGTCTTTACTAATCATCATGTCTTCACTACTGTAATTATTTATTATTGTATGCCCTGAATCCTCTTAGCTATGTCTGTATTTTCAGAAATACAAAAAAACAAAAAACAAAACACAGTATGTGAGTATGTTACATTTCCAAAACCTTTAAAGCCCAAAAAGGTATTTGGCACAGACCTAAATGGTAGTTGTCGTTATGAGTCTGTAACTCCAGTGTAATCTTTACATAACAGCATAAAACCTGCTGTTGTCCTCAGCCTTTTTCCTATTATTTTTTCATTATTCACACTTTTGCAAATTCGCAAAATTCTGAGGCTTTGAAAATGTGTTATTTTAAAATACACTTCTTGTCCCAATACTCAAAATTACAATTTTGAACACTTAACTGCATGTTCACTCGGGATGATTTTATTGATACCAATGCCATTATCAATTCTGCTCATTGGTCCGCTTCTTTATCAATTCCCCTAAAGGTGCTATATATAATTTTGTGCTATCGCTAGACCAATGTTAGCATTAACAGCTGTTTACTTACCAGTCTAGAAGAAATGTTTTGAGTTCAGCATCAAACTTGAATCCTTTACTTGCCAAGAGCTGTCTCCAGTGCTAGAAAGCAACAACCATGTTAACTCTTGTTTTGCTTTTATTTCTATCACTTCTTTTCTTCTACTGACGTTAGCATGCTAACCAGCTAGCCCCTGCATGTCCCATACCACTTTGTGATAGCAAGTCGATTTAGTGTCCAGGCTTCCGTCACTCCAACATAAGAGGATGGAGAAATAGCATTGACAGAGGGCAAATTTTAACCTTTTATAAACGCAAAGATGGCTGGAGCTCTCTAAACAGCTGTTAATGCCAATGTTGGCTAAGTAGCAATAGCAAAAACTTACATATAGCCCCTATAACGATCCCTGATCAGTTTTTTTTTGTGTGGGAAAAAAGTATGCCTACACAAGATTTCAGCGTCAATGCATCTGTTTTATCGAGTCGTTCAGACTCAATTACACAGAATGAATGAAATTGAATGAAATTAGTGAATACTTGTACATTTTCATTCATTCATTTCATTCAGGTTAAGTCAATGAAAAAATCTGCTAAACCTGCTTGTGTGGCCCTAATGGTATTATGATATACAATATTTACCATCAGTAACAGATGTGCTGCTCAGTTGGGAAGCAGTGGCACTTGTGCACAGAGTCTATACAAAATGGGTTTAATGACTTCTAGTTTTGATGACTGATAAAAATAATACAGCATATCTGATATTGTCAAAATAAAGACTTCTCTTATTGAGTTTCTTCTTAGCACCACATCCTGGGAGTGTCTTTAACAGTTTTATGACTGTGAAACTTACTTATAATTACATTATGAACTGTTTAAACAGGGATTTCAAGATCTTTGGCAACTGCCTTGTAGTCTTAGGAATTGTTATGTTTTTTGATAATAGCATATGCTCTCAGACAACTCGTCTTTGCCTCTGTGAAAAAGAAACTGGAAACAATAAGAACCATTTTATGCAGTAAAACCATCATTCATTGATTAAATGAAGTCATGAACACTGAAAATTAAGCACAGGTGAGTCCTATTTGTTTTTCATTTTGTTTGAGGAATGAATCAGTCTGGTGCCAATAAGTGTGTCAGGGGTACATTTTATGTCTGTTCTTTATTTTGATATATGAAAGCATTTTTGTTGTCATTTTTGTTCAATAACTGCACATTTTATTAAATATTCCAATTATACAAAATTGGTTAATTTGCATTTATTTCAAAAATATTCTAAATTCTGTACTTCAAAGTCAGGGGTGCCACTAATTTAACCAGGAATGTATTAACTTTTAAGCACAGTAGGCCTACCTATTTGAGACAACTCGATCTAAATGCTTTAATAGTTGTATTAGTCTTTCGGCCCCTAAAATATTATGTGATTTTACTGTAATGCAATATGGTTGATCCTCATTAGTTTTTTATGTAGAAATCAAACCAACAAAGCTTCTGAGCTTGAATGAACCACATATTAGTACAAGCAATTAACCAAGAATGTCTCAGTGTGTCAAGTAGGCACTTGACTACCACAAGTGAGGGCACTGAGCTGGACACTCTGTGTTTGTTACACTTTAGACTGATGGATTAGAGTATGGATTTAAGTGGAATATCCCTGACAAAAATATGTTGACATGCAAAGATAGTGGGCACAGCTGAAGAATTTGGGAGAGCAGCAGAGGTTACCTGCAGCCCAAAACTAACCCCATAATACCCTCAGCTCTGTATATACTGTATACCCATGGTCACATTGCTTTCCTTTGATAAAATGCACACTCGAAAAGGAAACATTCACTAACGGATGTGGATGAGCTTAACCACTAATCTTGGCTTTGTCTCAGTCTGCTGCTTTCTTCCTTCTTCTATCCATCCATCCATCTATCCATCCACCCAGCCAATCATCCACCAACATTCCTTTGATGTGTGTATTTTATCAATTTTTTGTTTTTTCACCACTTACTCTCCATGCTGCGTCAGCACTCTTGCCTTTACCCAGTGGAATACTCTCAGGTAAAAACACAAACTACTGAATATTCATTCTCTGGCATTCTGTCAAATCTACTGTGACATCACAGAGTGAGCAGTGCTTCTGCTTACTACTTTTCTTGCACAGGGGTTATCATTAATTTTCACATACTTTCAGATTTGTTTATTTTTATCACCTTGATTCTTGAAGTCAGGCTGCAGAGTTTGATAAAGGACAGGTTCTCTTCAAGTCTGTCTTTTAAAAAAGTCTAAGTGCCCATATGAACATTAAAACAGATTTTGCCTGTCCAGGGAACACAAAAGTAGTAATTTGTACTAAAAAGACTAACTTTTGAAGATTTTTCCAACACAGACAGCTGGAGCCTCATATTTCCTTCAGGTAAACTGTGGAATCTCTTTTTACATGGTGAAGGGGTGTCTTAATGGAAAGTATGAATAGGAGGAATAAGTGCCGCATGCAAAACCTGTTTCAGTGTTCATAGGGACACATGGCTATTATTTTAAGAAAGGCTTCAAAAACCTTGAGTCCCAGTCCAATCATTAAAATGATTTAAGGCAGCTTTAATGTGTGTACAGAGGGTAGTTAATTGCAAATGACTATTCTGTGTCAAATCAGAAAGAATCCAGGAAAGTGTTTGTTGCACCATCCCAGATTTTGTTGAGTTTGTCTCTGTAATGTTTTGGTCCCAGAACTAAGGCCTGTGATATTTTTTTTTTCCCATCCCATTGTTTTCATATTTTTTTGGCCCTTAATATTTTAAATTTTTACACTCTCAGAAATGCCTGGGAAGCCATGTTTGGCCCTTAATATTCTGAAAAATATTATTCCTAGCCTCACCAAACTTTGTAGGATGGTAGACAAACATGATCTCAGTATGACTGAACCATGCAGGCTGTACTGCATTCCTATTATTTTTCTATAAGGCCTACCTTAGATTTGGAAAAAAGTACAAAATTCATAAAATGAGATTGATATTTAGGGTATCATAAACCCTTTTTTTTTTTGCACCCATATATGATATCAATCATTGTTTTCTTCAAACACAATCTTTCATTAATGTTTTGCCAATATTTGACATCTCTGCCACTAATGGACATGAATATATTAAGAATAAAACAAGGCATGGTTGGTCATTTTCATAGTACCAAAATGGTTTATGGCCTAGTGAGAAGGAACATGAAAATGTATGTGGAAATAGCTCAATGTATGGTCATTTAGTGTACTAAGTGCCACTGCCCTTCCATGTTCCTTTAATAGATAAATACACATAGTTGAAGGCATTGCTTTACCTCTAGGAAAAAACGTCAATAATGAAGAAGCAGGGTCTTCCCTTATTATCTCTACTTATGTTTTGTCCCAGCCTCTGAAACTTTGACTGGAGTAAAGATATCCATGTTTTCTGTAGGCTCATTTTACTATAGATCATTAATGCAAACTATATTCTTTACTATCAGGGCTTCATTATTGAAAAAGGTATTAAAGCTGATAAATGCTATGTTCAATGGAGTTGTTAAATTTTATATTACATATTTAAAAAAGAATAAGGTACTCAGTAAAAAAATTCAAATAACTTGAAAATTATGTGCAATGTAGCAAATTATGTTCTACAAATTACATGTGATGAAAAATATGATACTTTAACCATATAACTTCAACAACAGGACTGAATTGGGCACATTCTCTGTGTTTTTTCTTGATAACGTGAGGGCATCTACTGATGATTTCACTCTGTGGA
>NC_053405.1:29592759-29595259 GCF_016859285.1 Xiphias gladius | reverse complement strand
TGGTTTCAAAAACTTATCAGCTAGTACTGGCATGAGCCATTGTTGAATGGCAGGTGTTAATTTCAATCCCCATCTTCACTGCTTAGTTCTCTTCTGCCTCCAGATCTCGACCCTCCAGAGTCAGATCCACTCCCAGGAATCAGACTTGCAGAGCCACGAGGAAGAACTGAGCCGGGCAAAGGCCGACCTTGGCCGGCTGCAGCAGGAGGAAAACCAGCTAGAGCAGAGCCTAGCAGCTGGGAAGATCCAACTGGAGACCATCATCAAGTCTCTGAAGGCTACCCAGGATGAGATAAACCAGGTAGGACACAACACCTGTGTGTGCATGTGTGTCTGAAAATTGTCAACAGGGGGGCGCCATTGCACTGTATAATCTACCTCATTAGTACCACCGAAGTTATTATTTGGTCCCCTTTAAGGTTCAGGTTAGAATTAGGTTTAGGTTAGGGTAAGGGTAAGGGTTAGAGTTAGGCATTTAGTTGTGATGGTAAAGCTTACTACAAGGGCCAGGGAATGCATTATGTCAGTGTGTGTCCTCACAAAGATAGAATTACAAGTGTGTGTGTGTGTGTGTTCCATTTAGCCACAGCTACAGTGGTGTGTCATCTGTTTCCTACTAGCCACTCAGCACAAACACGCCAATTAACCTGCTGCAGCTTACATACACAGTTTGAATTTAGATGCACACGACTTGTAATTGGTGCATGATGTAGTCTACATTCTATCCCCATAACATCCATTATGTTGAGCCCTGATAGGATTGTACTCTCCTGAATGGAACACCAAATGACTGAAGTCTGTACTCTGCCACTGCTCCATCCTCTAGTCAGAAGTTCACATGGAGAGTTGAGGAGTCTCTGAAGTTGATCTTTTCTTCTTGCTCTCCTATAATAATATCCAGTCTTATTTCCTCTTGGAAAAGTCTTGATGTTGATTTGTTGTTTATTGTCATGACATAGTCCACCTGGACCTTTTTATTCATAAAAGCCCACATAAGATCTGCCACACCCAGGGATGTTGCAGCAGTTCAGACAACTTAAGTGTATGTCATATACAAAAAACATCATATATCGTCATCTTATATTACATCATCTTATATTACATGCCAGGAAGAAATACCCTGAAGTGATACCCAAAATCTATCTACTGAGTATCAGATACTCAGAAGGCTTCAAAGGTGGCCGTAAAAAGTTGATATTCTCTTTCTTAACAGAAAGCAGCTGCTGTGGTCATGTTGGATTCATGTGTCAGTTACAACTGAGTCCAATAGTTACAAGTTTCCATGGTGAAAAAGTAACAAAACGTATAATAGAAACTTCTAAAGTCGCTCCTGCAGTATAATACATTTCTCCATTCATGCTTAGCATCATCCAAACTGCAATATTAAGGAAAAAATTATTGTGTTCATCACCTTCCCTAAAGTAGAGAATTAGTTGTAATTTTTTGAATATCCTCTACCCCATTACAATGGAACTAAATGAAAGTTAATTTGTGGTACTCACAGAATTGGAAAAATTTCATTTTCAGAATTACTAAGTAACATTTCTTTTCTAGAAACATTACTCTGGATAATCCACACAACAGTTTTCATATGGACTATTTTGTTCTGTAGTAGGTCCAATTGAATACTCCAGGGGACTGATCTTCCCAAAATGGGAAGGAGTCACATTTGAAGAAATTTGTTTTTATGAGGCAAACTGCTGCAAAGAATTGATGTCATATAGTGATGGTATGGAATATAGAATAGCTAGTTCTTTGTTCTGATTATTTTAAAGGCACTGAAATATTATTCAGTACAGTTGTCACCTGTGTAAAGTTTTACATATTTGTGAGTGACTGTGGTTTGTCTTTTTAAACTTGTTATTAAAGGAACATTTGTGTCACACATTTGTGTTTGTTTTTATAGAAAAAAATAATGTAATTTTTAAAGTTTGTGAGCAGCACAATCTAAAGGTCAAATTTATTAGGGTGGAGGAAGAAATTGGACACAAATCTAAATCCTGGAAAAATAAAAACAAATGTATCTGCATGGCTAGAGACCACTACTTGACTCTTGAACAGCAAGAAGACTCTGTAGTATCCACATGTCCCGCTGTTACTAAATTGTTTGTGTGTGTGTGTGTGTGTGTGTATCCTGCAGGCTCGCAGTAAACTATCCCAGATTCAGGACAGCCAACAGGAAGTGTCTAAAAGCATTGAGCAGTACAACAGCACCTTGAATGGAACCCATGGAGGCAGTATGACCAACTTGGCTGACATGAGTGAAGGCTTCAGTGACAGAGAGAACGGAGGATTCCCAGCCATGGTGAGAGCAGCACAGGTCAGGAACTCTGCTTTTACCTCCCACTGTGGCTGATAACATTAGAATTCTGGACAAAGGGGCCTCTTATTGACACGTTTTCAACAGGTTTGAATGCATTTAATTTAGAGAACATAAACTCTACAAATAGTTGAGCTCTTTACATAAGCTTTTGATTCAAAGAATACTAGTCATGTATTC